>NW_019416745.1:198223-199383 GCF_000390285.2 Anoplophora glabripennis | reverse complement strand
GGAGGATAATGAGAGAACAACAATTGTATCCCTATCATTATAGACAGGCCCAAGACATTTTACCACAGGACAGGCCCATGCGCAGACAGTTTTGTCAGTTGGTTTTAGACAGGCAAGCCGAAGATCCGATGTTTCTATCGAATATTATTTTTACCGATGAAGCTACCTTTACCAGAAGCGGTATTTTTAATATGCGCAATGAACATATGTGGGCGGAAGAAAATCCTAATGCTCGGAAGGTAACCCATTATCAGCATTCATTTAAAATAAATGTTTGGGCTGCCACATTAGGAAATAATCTATTTGGATATCACATTATGTCTGGAAATTTAACCGGAGCAATGTACCATCAATTTTTGTCTAGGTTCCTTATGGTACATGCATGACGGCGCCCCTCCTCACTTCAACCGTCAATGTCGACAGTGGTTAAACGAGCACTTTCTAAATCGCTGGATTGGCCGAGGAAATGAAGCTGCCATAAATTGGCCTCCACGGTCACCAGACCTCAACCCAATGTGGGGTCAAATGTAACAAAAAGTGTATTTCCAAGCTGTTGACAATGAGGAACAGTTGCGTCAGCGTATAGAAAATGCATTTAATGAACTTAATGTGGAGCACAAACTATACCGGAACCTATTTTCTTTGGAAAACAGGTTACGTGCGTGCATTAGGGCAAACGGCAGACATTTTGAAAGTTAAATCTAGTCTGTCTTCTTGACTAGGGCACATTTTCTGCTAAAGAAATTAAGATATTTGGTTAATTTGTTAAACTAAACAATGGTTTAAATCTGTTAAAATGTTAAGTAAAAATTTCAGCCGCTTACAATAGCTTAATAAATAATCTCATATGTATCTATTTTTTAGCTTTTATTTATATCACCATATTTTTATTTGTTACTATTAAGAGTGTTAAAAATATTTGACACTTCTGTTAACTGTCAGATTAGTTGTTTTCTCCATGGCACACTGCAATTAATTTATTTTGCTATGTAATGAAAGTTGAATTTGTAGCACGTTGGGAATGATTAAAATCGATTTTACTGGAAAACGGCACATCCTAGTGAAATTTAACAAGAGGACCTTTTTTATGTTAAATACTTCAAATTTCAATATTTTCGAGTCAGGAACTAGAAAAAATTGACTACAAAAAAGATATGATT
>NW_019416745.1:165956-196460 GCF_000390285.2 Anoplophora glabripennis | reverse complement strand
AAAAAAATACTACATTAAAGTATAAGTCTCGAGGATCATTTTGCGCTTTTGAACGTTCCGAAAGCTTTGGTAGGAGCTGAGATATGAATTTTTAAAGTTGGCAACTTTTAGCCATTTTTCGACCTTAAATCGCCCCTAGCTCGAAAAGGAAGCGTTCTACGAAAAAATGTCAAGAGACAAAAAGTGTTTATTTTTGTCCAATTTATCTTAGAAAATTGTTTGCAGAGCGTTTTTTTGTAATATTTTTATTTTGCAACTTTTTTGTTAATAACAAATTACCTGCCACTCGGACACAAAGATGTTACTTGGGTTTTTTGTTCGCAATAACTCAATGCATCGATTACAAAAGGTTTCATCCTGGCCTCTCTTCTTGGTCGGTGACTTTGATTTTCTAAGCATCTTTTTAGGGGTGGACCGTTTGTCTATTAGCAAAGGATCCTAATTTATGCCTTTTGTTAGCGGTTGTTTTTGTATTTAAAAACTGAATTGTATTTTAAGAATTTATTTCTATTTAGCTAAGTAGCTACTAAGATGACATTCTGAAATGATATATGGTTGTTTAAAAAAGGTTATTTTAAAGATAACACAGACCGACAAGATATTAACCCAACAACACAAATATACTTTCCCAAAGGATTTTGATGGGCTGAATTCGAATCCGAAGTCCGATTTTTTTAATGGAACATTATGCCATTTTTGAAACTTTAGATTTCAAATAACCCTATAAGAAGAAATCTAAAGGGGTTAAATCCTGTGACCTTGCTGGCCACACAATAGAACCTCTGCGTCCAATCTATTTATTAGGGAAAGTTAAGCCAAGAAATCGTCGAACAGCATTTGCAAAATGAAGAGGTGCCCCATCGTGTTGAAACCATATGTCATTATGAGAAATATCTGTGGATTAGGAAAAACAACTGCTAAAGCGAGGATGAGTTCAATCTGGAGAAAGTCTAAGTAGCGTTCGCCATTTAAATTTTCTTCAAAAAAATAAAGTCCACGAATTCGGTTTTCGACAATAACTGCCCAAACATTAATTTTTTTACGATGATGTGTGTGACAGACTTGTGTCCAACGAGAGTTGCCCAGTACCTGCAGTTTTGTCTGTTTATGTTCCCATTTACAAAATTAGCCTCATCAGAAAAAATAATAATGAAATCTAAGTTTTGATTATTTATTTCAATTATTTGTTCACAAAATTGCGTTCTTCGGTCGAAATCGTCGTCTAATAGTTCATGTATCAATTAAACTTTATAAGGGTGATATTTATTTTCTTGGAGTATTTGTGACACAGATCTCGATAACAAATTACAATTCCTGAAGATTGTCCTAACGGCTACATGGGGACTATCTACAGGTTCTAGTGAAACGTCTAATTTAGAATCTTCTGATATTTCTGCTGGTTTTCCTTTACCAATCATCGTAAGCTCTTCAATACATTCCTGTCTCAGCTAAATGCATTTTTAAAATGAAACGTAAAACTGACAAAGTGACACTGACAAACTAAACTCCGGTCATAGTTTGGTTTTATTGTCACAAAATACTGTATCAAAATGATCTAGAAGAAAATTGTTTTGTTTAAGATAAAATTTGGCATACCAGGTTTTAAAAAAATATTCAAGGTTGTTCAATTTAAACATTTTATTTAATTACTTGTGTGTATTTCAAAATATCAATTTTCAAACGTCATTATTACGAAAACCGCTGATTTTGGAGATATGGTATGCTATACAAAAAATATTCAGAATTTATCGTACAATTCAAAAATGGCATAAGATGCAGGGCGTTCCTTTAAAAAAAACAATGATGACTTATGGGGCGATTTTCGGATAGACTGGAGCTAAATAGCTCTATTAGGCCTTATGTTGACGATGTACAGTTATCGCAACATAAATAATTTGTTTTAAATTCTTGGTAACACAAAGTCTTGTTTTGTTTGTCAATAAATTTTCCTTAACTACACAGACACTAGATGATCTGATAAAAAATAAATAAATCTTATATACAAACATAAGTATTAAGACATAACTACATGTAATAAGACAATCACTACAGCTACTCCCCCTTCAAAAAAATATATCAATTTAAAACGAATGTAACCTTTTTCTTTTGATAATTGCTACATTACGTGTTTTCTAAATTTTTTGCCAACATAAATGGAGGTTTGACTTTATTTAAGCTGACCACCATTTCGTTATTATCTTTGAAAATAACTAATGTTTTGTCGAACCTCTTAATAATCTTGTAAGGACCTTCATACTTAGATAATAAACAAGATTTAAGTTTTTCGGACATTAAAAATATGTATTTACAGGTTAACAAGTCTGCGAAAATAAAAGGTTTATTATTTGAATGATTACTAGTCGTAGTAGGTTTAATATTAGCGAAAGCCTCTCGTATACCAGTGAGTACAGAATAAGTGTCAATGCTCTGCTGTGAATTGATAAAGAATTCACCTGGTAGTCTTAAAGGTTGACCATAAACTAGTTCTGCTGAAGAGCAGTCTAGATCAATTTTTATAGATGTTCTTATTCCTAAAAGAACTATAGGTAATTCTTTGACCCAATTATTGGTTTCGCATTTTGCTATCAGAGCAGCTTTAAGTGTTCTATGGAATCTTTCTACTAGTCCATTACTTTACGGATGGTAAGTAGGAGTATGAATCCGGTGAGAACCTAAATATCTTGTAAATTCTTGAAAAGTTTTGACTCAAAAACTGATCGTTGATTTGTTGTTATAGTATTGAGTATACCAAAACGACAAAAATATTCATTAAACAGGTTTTTTACTATAGTTTCTGTACTAACATTAGATAGAGGATAAGCTTCAGGCCATCTAGTGAATCTTTCAACCACTGTCAAAATATAACGATAATTTTGTAATGTTGTTAATAGGCCTACAATATCAATATGAATGTGTTCAAAACGACCCTTCGGTATATTAATAGAGCTAATTGGAGATTTAGTATGTCTTGTAATTTCAGCTTTTTGACAATCTATGCAAATTTTTGTCCATAGAGTGATCTCTGCATTCATTTTTGGCCAAAAATATCTTGAATGTATAAATTTTTTTGTTGCACGTATTCCCGAATGAGAAATTCTATGAAGTTCGTTAAATATTTTAAATCGAAAGTATTTGGGAACATAAATTCTGGGTGAAGAAGAAACTTCGCACCAAACTCTTTCTTCAGAGAAAGGTATATTTTCTTGTTTCAACAAATATTTACAATTTTCGTTACTCTGATTTTTTAATAAAAAGGTAAGATCTGGATCATCCTGTTGATCTTGTCTTAGTAGTTCTAAATCAATGGTTTTGTGATAATCTAAACTACTTAGCTCTTCTCCATCTGTACGTGATAAACAATCGGCTACAACATTAGTTTTACCTTGTATTTGTCTAATATCTGAAGTAAATTGTGTAATGAACTCAAGACATCTTATTTGTCGTGGGCTTTTTTGTGATTTTGAACTTAATGTATTCGTTAATGTCATTGTCATTTTCAATAGCATTATTCTGAATTGAATTTGAAGTCATTATGATATCCAAATATAAAATTTTACGTTACTGATAATGTAGGGAGAGAGTAACTGAGAAAGTGTCTTACCGTTGGTCGCTTCAAACTATATACAGGGTAGCCCATCGAAAACGTACCGCAAGGCATTACAGGGTAGTAATGAACTTTTCGGCAAAATCCAAAAACAGGTAAAGTTTGCTTCTGAGGGGGACAACTTTTGGCGCAAAAAGCATAGCAAAATCTTCAACCCCCTAAGTGGGGGTGCCATCCCCCAAATTTTTTTAAATGGGAATGGGGGTCAAGTGGGGGGTCATTAGAAAGGGCTTTTAATTCTCTATACATCGATTCTTACTTTTTGAAAATCGATCCATTATTTTAGAAAATATGCAGCTTTGAAAATACGAACAATATTTTTGACGAGAAATGCGAAAATCGATTTAATTTTACTTCAAAACTTACGGTATTAGCTTGGTAAATTCCTTCAAAAGAATTCGCTTTTTTTTTTCTGATTTGCGAATTCTTTAGCCTGATTTTGGTGAGCAAAAAATTGTCCGCTTTTTGTTTCGTATTTAGATAGGCCACAAGAAGTTGCTAGATAACTGTCTTGTGACTTGTAGTTGAAGAGTACCAATACTGCCGAGTCTTTTAAATTGATTAATTATGGTGTACTCAATTCCAGAAAGAGTAGAAATTATTGAGCTTTTTTTCAAAAACAATGAATGCGGAAATCGGGTCGCCGAACTGTTCAACCAACGGCATCCTGAGAAACATGCGTCTGGAAAAATTGTTCGCGAATTGGTGGCCAAATTTCGCGAAACTGGCTCCGTTCATAACAAAAAGAGGCAGGTTGAAAATCCGGTACTAAATGAACCTACGGAAATAGCGGTATTGGGGCAAGTGGCAATGGATAGTACGCTGAGTACAATGCAATTGGCTACTGCGACAGGAGTGAGTCGTACAAGTGTCCAACGAATATTAAAAAAATACAAATTCCATCCTTATAAGATTCGGCTAGTGCAAGAGCTAAATGAAGACGATTTTGATCGTCGTTTGCAATTTTGCGAAATAATGACTGAACGAGCGATAAACGATAATTTCCTCTTTAATGTGTGTTTTTCGGACGAGTGTACGTTCTTCTTGAATGGTTTAGTGAATCGCCATAATTGTCGTTACTGGGCTGATACCAATCCAAGGATTTTCCATGAGACACACTCCCAACACCCCCAGAAGTTGAATGTATGGGCAGGTATTTTTGGAAATTCCATTGTAGGTCCTTTTTTCCTTCCTGGAAATTTGACAGGCGATATGTACTTGGATTTACTACAAAATGTCATCGACCCAGCTCTAACAAATATCATAGAGGACGACCCTGCTTACAATGAACACGAACTGATTTTCCAGCAAGACGGAGCTCCTCCACATTACTCGCTCAATGTGCGCAATTACCTAAATGAGACGTTTCCAGGACGCTGGATAGGACGAAGAGGTGCAATTGAGTGGCCCCCTCGGTCACCCGACTTAAATCCTTTAGATTTCTTTCTCTGGGGGCACATTAAAAGCAAAGTTTACAGCACTCCACCTGATACCTTGGAAGATCTGCGAGGACGAATCATTAATGTATGTCGCGAAGTAACACCGCAAGTGCTCCAGAATGTTCGACAACGGTTTGAAGACAACCTGTATCATTGTATGCAAGTTGGCGGACAACATTTTCAGCATTTACTTGACTAATACCGTAAGTTTTGAAGTAAAATTAAATCGATTTTCGCATTTCTCGTCAAAAATATTGTTCGTATTTTCAAAGCTGCATATTTTCTAAAATAATGAATCGATTTTCAAAAAGTAAGAATCGATGTATAGAGAATTAAAAGCCCTTTCTAATGACTCCCCACTTGACCCCCATTCCCATTTGAAAAAATTTAGAGGATAGCACCCCCACTTAGGGGGTTGAAGATTTTGGTATGCTTTTTGAGCCAAAAGTTGTCCCCCTCAGAAACAAATTTGACCGAAAAGTTCTTTACTACCCTGTAATGCCTTGCGGTACGTTTTCGATGGGCTACCCTGTATATGTCGGACTTATTATCTGAGGCAGATCGAACGGAACACGTCGGGCAGGCTGAATGGATACCGTCGGGCAAGCTGGAAGTATCACGTCGGGGTCACCAATTTTATGTTAACGAGGTACTGTTATCGCAACATAAATAATGTGTTTTAAATTCTTGGTAATATAATTGAATTCGAAAAGGATGAGGCCTCAAAAAATTTTTGTTTTAATTTTCTGCTAATACTAAGTCTTGTTTTGTTTGTCAATAATTCCTTAACTACACAGATACTAGATGATCTGATAAAAAATAAATAAATCTTATATACAAAGATAAGTATTAAGACATAACTACAGGTAACAAGACAATCACTACAGCCTTCTAAGAACAACCACGGGCAGACGAGGGTCAAGCAGTATAGGTGTCAGATTTGTATATAGAGGGTGGTCTGAAGAGCTTTTGTCGCGAGACTAATAAATTTATAAACCGATAATTAGAACAACCCCAAAACCCTTCGGGTTAAGTAACTTCTTGAAAACGTATCACCATATGACAGTAATCTGTTGCGACAGGGAGGCGCCAGTCTATGCTAGGATAGAACAAAGAAACCCATACTTTTAATTTAATTTTTAATAACGTGCGAAAACGCGAGAAAGGCGTAGAGGTTCCAAATTAGAATTAAATCAACTTGTTAAGTCAACAAACTCCCTTTCGAGAAGTTAATAGTAAACTCTTTTGTCAGTGAATACCGTTGTGATACTGGTCATGGCGGTAGATAGAAGATAATTAAAGAATTAACTCCTCAGGTTACAGTATAGTACTAAGGCCCAAATTCATAGATCTCACTAAAGTTCCGCTCACACTTATCTCGTACTAAACTCGCCCTAATCGTATTCATAAACAATTCTAATTCAATGAGTCACTTAAATCGTACTCAAATTGCCCTCACAAATGAGTGCTAGGTTAGTGACATATTAGTGGTGTCTGACGTGTGCTTATATGTTCCTAATTTATTAATTTTGTGGTTTCATAATGTTCTAGCAGTATATTTTACAAATAATTAAGTCCAGGTATATATAAATTATAATTATTTTTTAAAAATTGTTTCTGTTACATACCTCATAAATGATTGCTTGTCTAATCTATACGAAGTATAGTAGGGAAAATGAACTAAATATTACTAACTACTAACTAATTATTACTTGGAATATATGAGGATCGTTTTTACCTGGATAATTAATTAGACCTTTTTTTCATTATTTATTATTTAAATGTAACTTATTATGTATATATTTTCAACGTCAGTTATTCAAATTCAAAATAAAGAAATACTGTGACATTAGGTTTCCACTGATGACATATTTTTGGTAATATTTAAGTAGCCAACTGTTTCCTTATTTAGTAATTTGTGGTTTGATGCACACTCAAGTTAGTGACTCATTTATACACATTTCTGAATACTAGAATTGAGAATGACATGAGGGCGACCTACGTTGAGTGAAGCATAAGTTTGAGATGAGTGAAAGGTTAGTATAGATTTAGGGAAGCCTCTGAATTTGGCCCTTAGACTCCATTAATGGCTTTGCAAAAATTTTTACCTGTCCATGTAACATAACCTCAAATATGTAAAAAAATCGCAATTTACAGAGCCAACTGAGAAAATTGAATCTCATATTCGAATTCAGCACACCAAAAAACCTTCGGAAAAGTACATTCTGGTTTCTGCTTTATTTTAATGTCGGCTATCAACCCTTAGCTAATGTCCAATCAATTTTTGGACACGCTGTACATAATCCCAATATAGTAGTGTACGCATTTAATTTAGTTTTATTATAAGTATCATCGTTGTTAAAAATAAATTTGTAATACGAATATATGAATTTTTCCAACTACTAATAGACACTTTGTTTATTTCCTTATGAAGAGGATCCAGTGTACCAGCATTTTAAACCTTACGATTGTGTCTTCTACTATTAGTCCAAGCATTCTGTCACAGATTAATGTTAAATTTGCAAAAATTATTACCTGGACAAAAAAAATATGACCGTATAGAAAATTAAATTTTAAATTGAGTTTCTTGTTCTTTAAACTCGATCCAATATGGCGAACATGGTTAAAAAAAATCGCAAAGTTGAAAAAAACGGTTTTTCTAAAATAACTAAAAAAATATAGCACGGATTGAAAAATTTTAAATGAGAAAGTTGTAGGTTTTAAAAAGATCTATCGACTGATTTTTTGAAAGTATCGATTGCTTTGTTACTTTTCGAGATATATCGAAAAAACCGTTAAAAATCTTCTCTTTTCTCTTCTTCTATAACTCGTTTACATTTACGTGCCCATATTTGCTATTTACTGCAAGCATAGCCCGCGGCAAGCCAAAAAAGTACATTTTTGAAAAATTTAAAAATATTAATTATTTTTCGAGATATATCGATTTTTTGAAAAAAAGGCGCTCTCGAAAATTGGCTAGATCTTCTCAGCGGATAGCCCTACAGTAACGATTTTCGGTTTATTTTCTTCGTAAAGAGTTATATTATCATGCTGTTAAAAAATGTTGACGATTTTATTAATTTTAAGGATCAAAAAATGACTGAAAAAGTTGCACTTTTTTTGGGTATGTTTTTTTCAAATAACTATTTCAATTTTTATTATTTTTTTGTACTTAATCTGGGGTAGCTAAACACGAATATTATAGCATTTTCGCCTTAGAAGCAAAATAGACCCGTAAATGTTTAGTTTTCTTTCTTTAAAAGTCATTTTCATAAAATAAAAATTGAAATAGTAATTTGAAAAAAACATACCCAAAAAAGTGCAACTTATTCAAAGTCATTTTTTGATCCTTAAAATTAATAAAATCGTCAACATTTTTTAACAGCATGATAATATAACTCTTTACGAAGAAAATAAACCGAAAATCGTTACTGTAGGGCTATCCGCTGAGAAGATCTAGCCAATTTTCGAGAGCGCCTTTTTTTCAAAAAATCGATATATCTCGAAAAATAATTAATATTTTTAAATTTTTCAAAAATGTACTTTTTTGGCTTGCCGCGGGCTATGCTTGCAGTAAATAGCAAATATGGGCACGTAAATGTAAACGAGTTATAGAAGAAGAGAAAAGAGAAGATTTTTAACGGTTTTTTCGATATATCTCGAAAAGTAACAAAGCAATCGATACTTTCAAAAAATCAGTCGATAGATCTTTTTAAAACCTACAACTTTCTCATTTAAAATTTTTCAATCCGTGCTGTATTCTTTTAGTTATTTTAGAAAAACCGTTTTTTTTCAACTTTGCGATTTTTTTTAACCATGTTCGCCATATTGGATCGAGTTTAAAGAACAAGAAACTCTATTTAGAATTTAATTTTCTATACGGTCATATTTTTTTTGTCCAGGTAATAATTTCTGTAAGCATTTCTCTATAATGCTTGGACTATATGAGCGAAACTTCTACAGAGGTTCCAGGATTTGACTACACAAAGTAACTCTCTTTTGGTGTACCTTTCATTAATTCTCGTCATCGTCCTCCTCTTCCTCGCCATCGTCCTCTTTATCGTCTTCGTCATCTTCCTGATCATCGTCTTTGTCGTCGCCGCCCTTTTCATCATTTTCGTCATCAACGTAGTGATCTTTATCCTCATCATCGTCATCAGTCAATGAATGTACTTGACAGAAGCTGCTCACAAAATTTGAACATTTCCTCATCAAAGTACATCAAGGTGCGGATGATTTACGACAGAGCCCCACCGGTCAAGGGTATAAATTAAGCCTTACCAGAGCGGGGAGATTTGCATGAATATGCGCTGCCAATGGAGTATGGGTACAATGTGTCCTGCGAGTGGAGCGGGACATCAATACCGAGATTACAATAAAGCCCACCGCATTATCCGGCTTGATGTATATCCGAGCATTCAAGGATAATCAGATCCCAAAACGTTTCGATCGGCTCAGACATGGGCGTGAGTCGAGGGGCAGCTGGATTGGGGTGGCAAATGTCCGGTTTCGATTGTTAGCCGAGCATTATGCAACATCCTGCATGGGATGGGGTTCTGAGATGAAATTCGCAATTTCTTTTTGGTTGGATACTGGGAAGAAAGGCTTTGAGATCTCTTTCCTGGGAATATCCAACAGGGTGAAAGAGTTTAGTCTTTAATTAATAAATAAGAATGTTGAGTTTGTCATTTTCTTAATTAAAATAGTAAACCACTGAATTTTGCATGAACTTATAAATTAATTTAATTTTAATGGACAGTTTTGGGCACAAACTTAAAAATATATATAAAAAACTAAAATATAATATCTAACTTCATGATGAACATGATCTTTTATTTAAATGTAATAATAAACAAAGTGTTCTTTGTATGTATTTGAATTTGTTCTATAACAATTCGTTTTTTTTTTAATTAAAATAAACTTAAAATTAATATATGAGCATAAGAAAATAGTTTTTTCTCTGTTTGGATATACCTGTTGCTAGTTGTGAAGAAAATTAATGAAATAGATTCTTCCGCCAACAAAAAAACATACAAATAAATAGAAAAAAAACTAAAATTGTACCACAAATAAATAACTTTAGACAATGTTGGACAATAAAAGAAGCAACTTTCTCGAAACACAAACAAAATCCGAAACACTTTTTATTGGTTTCAAGTTTTTAATTTTTATCCCAGTTCAGACATTCCCACAACAGAATAAATATTACGAAGTAGCTTAATGGGGGCAAAGTTGCGTAGTCAGAGGCCCAACATTATGCCCATGGAGACTATACAAGGAGCCCGAACTCCATGTAAACAAAAATCTTACAAAAATAAGAGGGCGCTAGTGTTCCATATGTCCCATATGTAGAGAGGGGAGATAAAAAGCGGCAGTTTGAATTATAAATCAATCGTGTCATTTTTGTAATGTGTTAAAAATTTTAAAATAAATAATGTAAGCTACTTTGAATTATATAAATCATGAAAATATGTCATTCCGGACTGTAATTAAACTAAATGGATAATAAAAAATATTAGCTTTATGAGCAGAATTTGGTGTTCGTAGAAACTAGTTTTCAAGGAATTTATGACGTGATCTTGTTCTTGTTAATATTAACCTATAAGTAAGGTTTATGTGTTTGATAATTACTTTGTTAAAGATATTAGTTTAATGTTAGTACAAAATAGTCACATTTTATACAGGAAGTTACCTTTAAAAAAATAGTAATTCTTGTATTATTAATATGGAATTTTTACTTGTGGTAATAAAAAATAGAATATAAAAAAACTCGGTGTTTTAAATAAACTTTTTAAAATATTACAGATGTCTGATTTTGAGTCCAGTGATTCATGTCACTTATTAGACGCATTGTCCAGTTTAAGTGATGATGAAATAGATTTATTCTATGAAACAGAAAGAGTAAAAAATAAGAACTACTTTGAAATTACTGTACCTGAATATAGTGGCCAAGTTTTTTTAACATTTCCGTGTTAGCATCAGGGAAGTAGCTAACAGAATTGAAGAAAAATTTGCCATTTCTAATTATTTCACCCATGATTCTGGTAAATTTTGCATTGCCTTAAGCTCTACAACAACCAGAAAAGTTACATACTTGCTAAGTAACTTGTCTCCACAAATTATAGAATGGCCGAGATAATGAGGCAGTTGTAATCGAACAATATTTTGCCCAATATGGATTTCCAGAGGTTATAGAAATAATTGATGGGAAAGGAATTCATTAATTCATATAAGATAGAGTATATCACAATCCATATTTTTTTGTATAACCAATAATATACTATATTAGTGTAACTGAAAACTGACTAGAAAGTCGATAAATTATGGTTGGACAATTTCTAAGCTGATTGCCATGTTGTCGGTTTAGACTTCTCAATGCTTCGAGAGTCATATATCGCTCTCTTCTTCAGAAGAGATCTGGAACTGTTTCTTTTGAAGGTCAGAATGATATGTCTCTCAAAATGTCAAGAAGCTTAAAACAACATGACAACCAATTGATACCAAAATTTTAACAAAATATACTCCATTATAAAGGCCACAAAAAATAGGTAATCTAAATATTTTATAACTTTAAAATCGATTAGTTTTCTGGCTATATATTTTAAAATTTAATTCTACTTTCGTAAAATTGTTGATTTAATTCGAACGTAACATGGTTCCTTGACTTATTCCAAGGTAGAGTATAGACCAAAATTAATAAGGTATTATAAAGAAATATTTTAGCAATGTTCTATATTTTTGTTATATATTTTGTAAAAATAAAATGTTTATCTACCAAAGATTTCAATGTTTTATTAATGAATAAAAAAAACGAAATTATTTGTGCCTGATTAAATTAAAATAAATATTCATAATAAACAAGTAACAAAGTAAATATATATTACAAATAAAACAGGAACTTTTCTTAAAAATGAGTAATACGTGTCAGTCTATCTTCTTAAAATTTCGTTGTGTCCATGAAGCAATTGATTTCCATGTTTAAATATTTAGTAAAAGTAGTCAATTACCAATACAGATCGATCAGCATCAATTACTACACGTATCCTCTCTTTAAATTTTATATGATATCTGAATTTCAATCAGTTTTTTACTAACAGGAACGAAACAGCAACTAATTGGAAATGATTTATTCAATTCAGTAATGATAATAACGATGTCACCAGCAAGAATTATATGAAAGATACGAATTTAATTATTTATGCACGTAATATAAATTACAAGAATATGTAGAAATAAATAAAGTATACTTTGTTGCTATTGTCAATATTATGTGAACATATTCATCGTTGCTTTGTCGAGACCTCATCACGTGTCAACATAACTTTTTTTTTATTAGATTATACAGGACAGGATGCTCACTTTCTAGTATAATCTCATCGTAACTTAATTGCTCTTGATTTACTTGCTGTTATTGTTGTTGCTCGTCGTACTGTAAGTGTCGTTAGACCCTGTAAAATCCATCTAGTTATTTAAACTATTACCACCACGTGTTACAATAAAACATTTATTATTATTAACTATTACCATCACTTGGTCATACATAACTCAATAAGTGCGTCAAAATTAAAACGTTATTACAATTTTAATTATATTATGAGAAATTAATCCTAAAAAATGCATATGAACAACCAAAACGCCAACTGAATATTATTTTTTAAATAATTTCAGTAAATATTCAAATACATTTTCGTTTTGGCAAAGCTTAAAAATGAAGATCAGCGTTAATATTATCGGAATTTATTATATCTGTAACTGCAACTGTGAAAGAGTCAAGATGTCAGATGCATTTGTATGAATATCCTGAAAAAAAAAATATAGATCGGAATTTGTTTGAATTTTGAGCATTCGCGAAGCCTAGAAATAACTATAGACACGGGAATAAAACTCTAATAATATTTTATTTTAATGTGTGGTGGTAATAGTTTAAATAACTAGATGGATTTCAGTGTCTAACGACACTTACAGTGTGCGATAATCCAATAACAAAAAAGTCTACATAAAAAAATTTAGATAAATTTGGAACGAATACACTGAAGATGAATTTTTCGAGACAAAACGTTTGAATCTAGTTCGGGCTGAGGCAGTACAGTATTGGGGGTCATGAAGGCTTGCAAAAAATGTAAAAAAAATTGCAGGCTCGTATTTAAAAAAATGAAGTTGATGATGGTCCTGGAGAGCAAATATTTCGAAAACTAATCACGTTAGCCTTGATTTTTTAGAGGTATAATGTTGGTCCCCCTGATTACGCAACTTTGACCCCATTCTTCGTACCTTTTACCGTTTCCGAGATCCCTGTAGCGAGAAGCGAATTTGTAACAGCCTGTATATTTCTAAGAATTATATATTTCAAAACCAGTTAGTTTTATCATAGTTTGTTGTTTCAGTCGATCAAAACAACAAATTAAGGAACAAAAAAAAGGTAATAAAAACATCTGAAAAAACAAAACAAATCTGAAACATGATGGAAAATTTTGTTTGAAAATTAATTAATAGAAAGGGAAACAAATCTACTGTTCTAAAAGGACTGATCTATATTGTATAAAATAAAATACTATATCAAATTTCAGCTATTCTTGAATATTGAAACAATTAACCTATGCTGGTCCATCTAGGGTTAAAAACAGTCAATATTACTACCACAGTGCTATTACTATTCTTCTTCTGTATATAAAAATAGCCAACAGTGTTTTAAATAGGTACGTATCTTACACATGTTGAAGTAGTTCGCCTTTCGGTTTTTTCAGTTATATTTTTAAAAGATCGTGGTCACTGATGACGAACATTTCAATAACATATTAAAATGAATATCCTAAAACTAGTAAATGTTTCGTTAAAAAAACATTTGGGAGAATGTAAAATGAGTGGGACAACACATCTAAGGAATAAAAATAAATTTTCAAATAGAAAATAAATTCGGAATAGTCAATGATAGGTTCTTAAAATTTCGCAGTTATTGTATGTTGGTAACGAGCTGAATTTTTAGTATAAAGTCAATTTTATCAGGCGCTGACGTAGTTAGGTGTGAGTCAGTCAACGTTTTCGTCATAAAATGTAGAACGCTAATGGATTTTTAAAAATTTTTCTATTTTCGGACTCGATTAACATTTTACAAAAAAAAAAGGTGTCTTGAATTTTTTGCCTAATAGTAACCTATTCTTATGCTTAGAAGAGAAAAACTTATTTATTTAATTCAGCGGCAACAAAAATAAGAGATATGGTATGCTTCAGACCTTCAACAGTAACAACCCCAGATTAGAAGAAGCTATACTTCGAGAGGTAGAAGAAAATTATTCGACCAGTACCAGGAAAATAGCATTACAGGTTCAAGTAAATCCAAAAACTATTTACACCACATACAACGGATACAAGCTGTGCTGCCCCTTGATTGTTTGAGTGAAGCTATCCGCAACTTTTCATCCACAGGTGCCGATGTAGAGGCAGTTTAATAAGAATAGATATTTAGTACACTTCATTATCGCCTTCCAAAAGGGAGACATAAGAGGGATATTTTGTTTACTAATATTATCACAACATTTTGGAGACCTTTTGAAACGGAACAAAACAAAATTTACCACCAATAAAATTGTTTGAGGACATAAATAATTAAAATATGTTGTGGTCAAATGAACATATAATAGAAATTTTCTACACATTATATACAAATTATTATAATTTTTTACCTTTAGCAGAAAATTTTTTAGCCTATGAAACTCATTAAATTTTATTACCAGACGTTTTTTTGCATATTCAACTGACTTCGGAAGGACAATACCTCGGAATCTAAGCGTCTCCAGCCTCATGTTTATAGGAACATTTTTCTTTAAATACCATAAGAAATTGTGTCTTGAAGTTACGGACCGTACTTAAGAAACAGCCTATATTGCGAATAAGGTGAACAAAACTAACATAACGCTCTGTGTAACCTTAGCAATAGTGGATAAATAATACCATTAGAAAAACATTTAAAACGAATTCCCGAATAACAGAAGTAATTGTTTTTTTTTTAATGTAAATTTTTATACGGTATTTTAGATCATATTATTTGAACCGTAAATGAAATTTCCACGGTTTCATATTATACATATTTGAATTACAAATCTGGTCTACATTTACATAAAACACCACATTACCACAAAAAAATATTTAGAGCTGGCTCTGTTAAATCAACACCGAACTAATTTCATCTTCGCTCCGTACAATGAATTAATTTTTATTTCAAATGTGTGTCTGTCGCGGATTGCTTTTTGGATGTATATAGCGAGATAATAAATGTGGGAATCTCATTCAATTTATTTCTCAATTTACTTGCTTTGTTTTACGCTTACCCCATAAATTTATATTGCCAAGTTTACGATCTCGGGAAACGGGAGCAACCCCCGAGCAACAATATGTCTTCCAAAAATGGATACAGTTTTTATTTAGTGGTATTAAAGTAGCGATCTTGAATCATGATAAAAAAATATACACATTAATCTAATTGGGCACTAAGTTTTAGGAAAAGAGTTACTTATTTAACTAAAAAAGGTCATGCGCATATTTCTTTTATACGGGGTGTCCGGGAAAATGTGGGAAATCTCCGGGTGCAGATAGAACATGAAAAAATAAGATTATAAGTTCTTATAATTTTTTTTCGTACGGGCTCTTCCTAAGGAGATATATGTCCTTCAAGGACGCCTCTGGAAATCGGTTTTTCTTGATTAACTTTTAATGCTTATAAGTAATATACAGGGTGTGCCAATGGAAACTTTCCACCCCGATTTTTTTGGTTTAAAATAAAAATCTGGGAAAACTCGGACACGTCGACTTTTGATTTGAGGGGGAACTATTTTTCAGTTTTTTTCATCCACGTAGCTTTAACCCCCTAGCTGAGGAGAGAAGAACCGCCCAAATTTGAATAGGAGATAGGGGTCGTGCAATGCCTCTTTTTAAAGGTCTCATCGAGTTCTCTATAACCCTACAATTTCGCCTCATTATTTTTATCCGCAACGAAATGACAGCTTGTTAAAATAAAAATATTTACTAATTTATTAATTAGGTCTACACGTGAACTTTATCTAACAAACTGTTCAAAATGTCCGTCATTAACATCCATGCAATAATAAAATCGATTCTCTATCTCTTCTCTAATATTCTACAACATATCAACACTTATAATTTCACAATTTCTCAACGAAAATTTTAGAGGTCATTGGATTGGCCGTAGGGGATCTATTGAGTGGCCTGCAAGGTCCCTGATCTTCCCTGTCTAGACTTCTTTCTCTGGGGCCATTTGAAGTCTGCAGTTTATAAAACACAGCCAGCTTCTCTTCAAGTTCTGCAAGAACGCATAACTGTAGAATGTCAAAGGATAACTGCCGATATGTTGCAGAATGTTAGAGAAGAGATAGAGAATCGATTTTATTATTGCATGGATGTTAATAGTGGACATTTTGAACAGTTTGTTAGATAAAGTTCACGTGTAGACCTAATTAATAAATTAGTAAATATTTTAATTTATTTTTATTTTGACAAGCTGTCATTTCGTTACGGATAGAAATAATGAGGTGAAATTGTAGGGTTGTAAAGAACTCTATGAGACTTTTAAAAAGAGGTATGGCACGACCCCTATCCCCTATTCAAATTTGGGGGGGTTCTTCTCTCCCCAGCTAGGGGGCTAAAGCTACGGGGATGAAAAAACTGAAAAATAGTTCCCCCTCAAATCAAAAGTCGACGTGTCCGAGCGTTTTCCCGGATTTTTATTTTAAACCAAAAAAATCGGGGTGGAAAGTTTCCATTGGCCCACCCTGTATAATATAATATAATTTAACAAAAATTTTATGTGATGGACATTAGTAAGGATCTCTTAAAATAGTGTCCTTGAGACATATTTAACTTTTTTAGTATACCAGGGGCGGGCTAAGCTTTACAACCTAATGTTTAAGTTTGTAACATCCTGTATGATAAAGACTTTAAAATAATAAATCTGGGTAGCTTCAACCTTAGTCTAAAAAAGGTACTCTTGTTTATTGTCGATAAAATGAACCGTTTACGAGAAAAAGAATAATAAACAAATTCATTTTTTATTTTTAATAAAAAGGGCCATGATTTTTTTCTCAACAATAGAGTGGCATCGTTGACACATTGATCATTTACTTTGTTATTAATTTACCGATTTTTGGATTTTGTGGTGAATTTAATTGTGAATTAATTCGAAATATGGAATACACGTTTATCGAGTATGCAGATAAGCATCTCATGTATGGTCTTGCGTCTTGCAATGCTTTACAATCTAGAAGGTTATATCACGACAGATTGCCTAATCCTGCTCTGTCAAACCAGAAGACCTTTCAACGAGTTGACCAACATCTAAGAGAGAATGGTGGGAGATTCCAGTTAATATAGTAATATTTTTGATTTTCTTCATATTTGTGGGAAAATTTGGAAAAAATAGTACTGATGCTGGTCTGAGAAGAATCGTACGTACGCTGCAATTAGAGGAAAATATTTTAATTGCTGTAGAAGACACTCCATCAACGAGCACTCGAAAATTAAGAGCACAGTTTAATACATCAAAAACAATAGTACCATTTGCAAAAAATACATGAACTGATTCCTGAAGATTTTCCTCGCAGAATGCAACTGGCTATTGGATCAGCAACGAAACAATGTAAACTTCATTAGCACTATTATTTTCACGGATGAAGCAAGGTTTACCAAAAATGGTATCACCAATTTACAAAATATACATGTACGGGCTGATGAAAATCCTCATGCCACTATTGTATCGCATCATCAACATCAGTTCCAATCAATTAACATCTTGGCAGGAATCATTGGAAATTTTTTTATTGGGCCATTTGTATTGCCGGAACGATTGAATGGACAATTTTATTTGGAGTTCCTTCAGAACGCTTTTCAAGATTTAAACTTACCAATTGAAACCCGCCGAAACATGTACTTCATGCACGATGGGGCAGCAGCTCATTTCTCACATAAACGCCATTGGTGCAAGTAGAAATATTCGGATCATACCAAAAAATGCACATTTATCCCTCCAAAGTGTTTTTCAAATTTCGAGTAGATATATTTAAAACTCTGAAGTAATTCATAAAAATAAATAAAAAATTTAAATTTAAACACTACATATCGAAAACGAAACATTTTTTCGATCTACGTTTATACGAACTTTTTTCACAAAATAACTTCGGAAATCATCCCCTAAAATATTTCGCACTTACTTACAAACACCCTGTATATATTTTGTTTGTGGTTAATATAACAATAATTAATATCTTCACAAAGATTTTGAAGTATAGTAAACGAATTGCACATTATTTATTTTTTGTACATACATTGGGGCTGACTGACCAACTCTATCCCCACATTCAGCTGACTGACTGACATTACATTTATTTATATGCAATATAGAATATGTATAACAATTTTCAGCGTTAGTAATATCATTTTATCACCTCGGTAGGTACGACAACTTTGATAGTTCTCAGTTTCGCTTAACTGACCACAGTATGTTTGTGTACGCAACTACTGGAATCAACTATCGAAAAACTAGGCTTAGTAAATTCAGACAAACTTTTTGCCTCTGGCTCTTGGACTATACCTAGTTAAAACCCTGTGTAAAAAAAATAAGATGAATTACTTATTTAAAGTTGGCGGGCATTATGAAAGCATATGCGCCTAATTTAGCACTGGGACTTCTGTATATTCTGTATATAAACTCAAAAGGCCACTCCGTGGCTCGATCGACTCGATCGAGGAAATAAAAGCCGAATCGACGAAAGCATTGAAGTCTATAGGTACCGGAAAAGGACTTATCAGACTGTTTCGATAGTTGGAAAAAACGTTGGCATAAGCGCATTGTATCGAATGGGAATTACTTTGAAGGCGACGAAATTGATTTGGAAGCATAAACATAGATTTTTTATTTTTTAAACAAATTCACCTTACTTTGTGAACAACCTAGCATTATTACACCTCAAATGAATCTGAACATGCCTAGTGAACTAGCACAGTTCTCTAAATACCACACCGGGTGAGCATATGATTAATCTGATTGGTTGAGCCATATCAAGTCATGTAAATTCATAGTTTTATTCGTATATTTGTATCAAATATAACAAAAACACAAAGATTAGGAATATTAAATTTGAGAATGTAAAGGTACTACCTAAAAGGAAGATATTGAGATGTTATCAGATTAACGAGAGAAAAGTAAAATTTAAATTAAATATTTATTTAAAAGACAAAGCGGTAAAGGAAATGGTTGGAATGATTATTACAAAGTTGGGAAAATATTTGATTATAAAAAAAGGTTGTTTGTATTGAATAAGTATGAGGAATCAGTAGAAGAAAGTCGGATTATTAGATCAGGACAAATTTCAAAATTTAAGTATAAAATTTATTATCATTTTAGTCAATTGGAGCATATGCCAAGATGTTATAAGAAAAATATAGTTGAAATTAATTAAAATGCAGAATTGGTAGATATCAAACAAAAGTTAAAATGCCAGAGTTTGATTAAATAGTTAAAAAATAAGGTAGTATAAGAGTTAATAAAAGATATTAAGATCTGAAAACAATTATTATGTCAGAAAAATGTCAAATTTAAAGTGGGATCCGCAAGAAATTGATTGTAAAGAAAGTAGAATAGGGTATATAAGTACAAAGGAGAAAGTGAAGTGAAGTGAATTACAAAAGGAAAGTGGCACGTTAAAAGATATGTGGAAAGGCCTTTATAAGGGAAAGAAAAATCAAGATAGTAAAAAAGAAAAGAGATTATTATTGATTAGTTATAGAAATATGTTGAAAAACTACAGTTGTTGAAGAAAGAAAAGAAAACCTATAGAAATATAAGTAGTTAATGAGCGAGAGAGTATAAAAAGATTCAAGTGGGAGAAATCAAGAATATAAAAGTACCAGGTGGTAAAAGAAAGTGACCCAAGAAATACAAGACAAGCGGAGTACCAACAAACAAGGTCCAGGAAGACAGAAAAAACGAGGAATAGCAGTAGCAGGTTTCAGAGGCCAGTAAGAAAACGGAATATCAGTAGCAGGGACTAGGAGACCAGTAAGAAAGCAGCAGAGTCGACAGGTTCCTGAAAGTAAGCGAGATAGGGATAGACCAGAATTTAGGAAAACAATCAAGCAGAGTAAAGGAGAGAAATCAGTCGACAAGTCATTATCGATAATACGTATAAAAGGTACCTTTATAATAAAAGTAAAATTCGTATACGAAATAGTTTGATACAGATTTTCAAAAGTAAAAAGTTAGTATATAAAAAGTTTAGCAAGTCACTAATTTCATATTAAACAAATTTATTTAACTATATCAAACATAATCAAAATTGGCCAATCTTTGTAAAATTAGCAATATTAATCTTAGAAATAAATAACCATTTGTTAAACAAGAAGTTATAAGGTAAAATGTCAATGTCTTAATGTATGCAACCAGTCATACATGAAATTTAATTATAACAGTCGTATCGATATAACATCTTGTTTAAGGTTTTGGAAATAGTGTGAAATACTTCAAAATATTGACTATTGTGTTTAACAGTTCATATTGACAAATTTTGATATATATATATAACAAAACAATAATAAATTCATTTATTAATAAACCTTTTGTATTTATAGCTGTGATTGTGTGTGGTTTCTTGCTAAAGCAGATAGTGAATAGAACCGACTACTGAAAGGAGTCTAGAGCTAGGTAGGGCAAAGGTATACAACCATCAATACACCAAAACCAAATTGATATCACAACAATAAATTTTTTTTTGGCGTTAACATAAATACTCATCCACACATTATCATAATTACTCAGACACGTAATTCTGCACAATGTATCATATATGTTAAATTCATTTATATATTTTTTTGTATAAAAACCATTACAAATATGTAAAAATCCTATATGAATTTCTACAATTTTTTATCCGTGTACTTACATTTTGACAGCACTTAATACGTTTAATATTTATGCTGCTGAATCGCACAGACGTTCCATTATAATTCATCACAATAATGTAATAGTTAAAAAGCCGCATTGTCTTATGACTGAATTTGTTAATTGATATGCAGAGTGAAAATTTTGTAAAATAAACCAATAAATAAATAAATTCTTAATTAAACTAAAAGAACACTATAACCTGAATAATTTAATTGAATTAATTATGGAAATTAAGTTTATGTTAATAATTGCAGATAACGGAAAAGCTTATGTGCCCAATTAATTACTTAATTAGGGATATATACAAAGCTTAATGAAATTTAATGCCACATTCAATCTCATTATAAAAACGTTCATTTTATACAATAACGTAGGTATGTGACCAATGTTTATTTTCCATTACTCTGCTTTTGATGTTTTTGGTAAACATTCCCAGTTTAAAGCGAATGCCATGTCATAAATTATAAAATAATTTTGTGAAGTCGGGAATTTGTTTGATGCGATTCGAAAAATATATTTTCATATTAAAAAAATAATTTATTTATGTTTATAAACACATTTTACCAACATGTCTTTATGGAAAAAGAGAGCTTTGAAAACTGTCATTACCAAAATAAACATCATATTTTATGATTTTCTTCCAAAAGTGGATCACAAAATTTGGATATTAATTTATAATATTTAGTTATTTTCATGCACAACCATAAAGATGTACTTATGGAATATCCTTAAATGTAAAAAAATCCAATCATTAAAAATATAAAAAATATGTAATTAAATCGGATACTTCATAAAATGTACTCACAGGAACTGTTTTTAGAAGTTTAAAATCAATATTGGACAATACTCGTATTTACCGGCACTGAATAGCTATGAAAAAAATAACAGGAAATTAAAATTTAATTTGAAAATTTTTCGGCTAAAATACACAATGTACGTTCTTTTTGTAAAACAAATAAGAGCAAAAAACGTGAATTAATTCCGCTTGGGATTTTTAATGTTTCAAATAAATTGATTAAATATTAAACATATTAAAATTATTTTAAATTGCCAGTGTTGCCAGAAACAACTACTCCGAGGGCTATATGCCCCGACCGGCATTGAATTATACTCGCAACACCTAGTACCTAGTACAACAACTAGGATCGTTCGTCATCAGTTTAACCCACCAGACATAGACCGGTTACGGACTTATTGTCCTTATCAGTAAGTCGTAGGCAAGACCATATGAGTAACTAAATAAAAGGGTTTATTATGTATCTTCTGTTGGCAGCAGCGCCAGAGTACGCCATCTGTAGTTACTGTGGCAGACGACACACTCGGAAACCATAGACCATAAAATATTTAAGGAAACTGTATTGGAAAACACAATTATAGTAACCTCTAATTCTACTGTCTAATAGATGTCGCTGCACTATAATGGCGGCAAATTTAAAATAATAAAATACACTAATGAATAAAAACTATTTCATAAGCAGTACATTACAAAACAGCTGTTAATAATGGTTTGTTGATAATTAAAATTAAAGTGAACCATTGACTGGGGTTTCATGACCCACTACTTATAAAACACTTTTATCATCACTTGGTTAAATAAAACAGTTAGAGCAGTGATTTTTAAATGTGACAAAAAATATATAAATTCATCTGTTGTGAATTCCAAAATATTTAAGTATCAAAAAAATTTACATGGAGACTCTTGTTATTATTATTTTTTCAAAGAAACTATTAAAAACTGCAAATTTTAAAGAAAAATTAATTAATTAATTATTAATTAAAAAATTGTGAATCTGCCTTTATGTGAAATAATATTGCACAGTTACTTGCCAAAAATTATTTCGAATTCGAAATAATGGTCATGCATCTTTCGCAAACCTTGGAAGCGTCTAGATTTACCAATTTCATAACACTTTACTATGTGGCTGAATTTTGTTGTTTTATTATGCGAAAATTTAATATTATTGTTATATATAAAGCATTTCTTGTATTTTTAAGCAAATGAGGAACGTCATTAATATTAATATTAAAAGTGGATTTATCTGATGACTCGGAAACTAACTGTCTGATAGTGATCTGTTCTTGATCACAAACTGTACAAATTATTTTTAGTCCACAAGACTGCAATGTTGAGATTATTTCAATTAAAAACATTTTTAGGTCCTTTGTTTTTATAACGTATTTTGTGAAATAATACGCTTCCAATGTTTACTAATACCTTGCACCAAAGACACTAGAGCATTTTGTCTGCCCAGGATCCCAAGATCGACATATCCTGTTACTTGATCTTTAACAGTGTCATAATTTAGACCAACAGACAGAGCTATTTCATCAAATACTAAACATCAAACTTTATATCTTGTGATCATTTTACTAACACGTTCTGATAATTTACGTAACAACTTTTCATTTATTCCAACATCTAAAGGTATTTGGCCTAAATATTTTCTTGTGGAAGATGTAGAGGGCACCACAAAAAATTTCTGTAAAAACCTATAGCACCTTGGCCCACGTTTGTTAAAGCAAGTGCTTTATTTTCTGAATTATGGATATGTCATTTCTTTTCGCAATTTTTAATTTGTGACTTAATAAATTTTACTCCTACTGGATCAATATGTTGACTTAATATGTAAATAAATTAGAATAGGTAATACTACGAACATGAGACAAATTACTTTTACATTTTAATAGTTTCCTTTTTAATTTCAAAAACTGAATTTTCTGTCGAGGATAATAATAATTTTTTTTGTTCATCTGAATGTTGAGATATTCTCTTAACATTCAAGGTTTTTAAAAATGTTCTTTGTTTATTATTTGACTGAAAAGATGTGGCTTTGACAAAATGAGCTATCAAGTGAGGTACTTACATTACCAGTATTTGATTCCGCGTCATTCAACTTGCTATCAGTAATCTCAGTAATGGCACTGGTGCTCGCGGTAGCACTTATAGGAAATGACAACTTTGAATATGTGTATAGGTTTTTTAAAAGGTGGAGGTGAAAAATCATCCGAAATTTAAGTTTGGCAGATCGTACTCTGACAATTCTGTAATGTTATGTTAACAAATTGTTTTGTTGAATATGACCTTGTAGTAGATCCTAAAAATAATGTCGGAACAGCACTTCTGTTGAGACTATTCTTATTACTGTTTTTACCACATTTGAACTCAAAATGGTTTTCATAAAAATAATGATATGTGTTTGTCAGAGTAAAGTCTGATTTACATAATTTTTTAACTGATTCTATCCACAGTAATTCTCTGCCTTTTTAAATTCTGGCAAAACTTTTATTTCTTAGAACGCATTACACACATTCATATAGTAAGTGCTTTTGCAATTTGGAGCACAAGAAGAAGACTGAAATGATCCTGTTTACAAGAAGGAAGAAAATAGATGAATTGAGGTCCCCAATTGTGTATGGGAAGACCCAAATCCTGGTTGGATAAGTCAAATACTTGGGAGTAATCTTGGAGAAGGAAATTGTCTTGAGGACCACAGGTTGAAAGGATTATCCGGAAAACAGTGGCAACCCTCTGGCAATTGAGGAAGGTAGTATGCAAAAACTGGGAAGTGAATCGAAAGATGCTTCACTTGGTATACGCAGCGGCAGTCAGGCTACAGTATGGGGTCTTGATTTGGTGACAATAATCAGGAAACTACCGAGGATCCAAAGCTTGCCTGCTTAGATTCCAACAGCTGCACTAGAGGTCTTCCTGGGGCTCCCTACATAGACTGTGAGGAAGGTGATGGCGATATACCTAAGGATAAGGAACACAGACAGGCGGTTAGAAAGCAAAAGTACGGATCGAGGGTTACGCTGCCACAGTCCTCAGGACGGAGAGGAAGATCCCAATATCTACCAGGAAGGTTGTTGAAGTAGAAGAACGCGGTGGAGGTTAGGAAGGTATGTCACCACTTTCCCCTCGAGAGATCAATGGAAGTACAAAGGTGATATGTTCCTCTTGGGATCCCTAGGATGTTATACTGATGGATCTCGGGCGGTTAGCTCCCTGAGGACAAGCTCTGTCCTTGTTCAGGAGTGTGGAGGTGTCCTGGAATTACTGGTCAGACGAAGAGAGATAGAGTTGGTTTGGATTACGAGTCATATGGTTATTCCTGGCAACGAGAGGGCAAATCAATTGGCTGGTCTTGGAACCAATGAGGCAGCATTATCGGGGCTCTTAATTAATTGACCTATCAAACATTGGGTCCAAACTGGAGGATGAAGAGAGGATGTAGGCAAGTCCACAGCTTTATACCTTAGCTTAATAAATCTGACGAAATGGCTGCTGAGCCTTAGTCAGAGAGCCCTAAATCAAATGGTGGGGATCCTGACACGCCATTGTAAACTTAGGCATTTAAGTTTAATAGGAATTGAGGAAGACCCTCCATGTCCGAATTGCGCAGTCTTCGAGAAGTTGAGGCATACAGTCTTTGGTACCGCAGAGTTGCAAGGGGATGAGGTAAGAGGCCCGCCATGTATCGAAGTCCCGACGTTCATCAGAGCATCAGGAAAGTTCGAGGAGGGTCAGAGGCAGTCAAAAAAGGCCCACTAGTGACCTAATTGCAAGACTGAAGATGCACCCAGCCTACTACTATCAAGGAGGGAGGAGATGCAGGGTTATAGTCACTTTTTGACATTTACGTCATTTTTTCCTCAAAAATATAGCAGAAAAGAAATTGTTCGTTTCACACATAACATAATAAAATTATTACTAAGTTTGTCTTCGTATATCCAGGATATGCTTGCTGTATTGGGTGACGGGATGGCATTGTATGTCCGTAGGTTCACGGAATATTAAGCCAGCTCTAGTTTTGAATTTTTGAATAACCAAAATATGCAAGGAGCCCCACGAATATATGATCCTTCTACTCATTTTCAGGGCTGTGTCCAAGTAGAAATGTACTCAATGCAGAGTTTGTTTTTTTTTATGTTTTAAGGGTAGCTTTAGGCAATTTGTAAAAAACAGGCAAGTGATGTAGTATTGCGCATAGCATATTTGGTTTCTGGGGGTCTAAATTCATAGGATGGGATGGGTCTTATACGTGAGATAGACCAGTTTTGTTTGTGCATTTCCATTAATAACACAGCCACACAAAAAAAGAAACGTTGTCTGTACTTTTCATGCGACATATCTTATCTGTAGTATTTTTGCCTCCTGAGCACAAATCAGGAATTTACTAACCTCAAAAAACTGGTAAAAAATAGCAAAAATTCATGAAACAGTGCTAGGAAAAATAAAATTTTTTTTTTTCTATATTCAAATGTTCATTTATATAGTTAAGACCCCGCCCAACGTGAATCCGTGGTCAGAATTAATGGTTCTTTTTCTAACCTCAAAAAAAAAACGGGTCAATTAAGGTCAGATATCGCGAATTTCCAAACAAAAACAGATTCGCGCCAAATTTGGTGTACGGGAGTTTTCTGGGTAGCTGATCACGGATCCGAGGTCAATTTTGCAAAATTCAAGATGGCGGATCCAAAATGGCCAACCAAATTTTCAAACAATAACAAAATCGCCGCAAATTTGGTATACGACGGTTTTCGGGGTCGCTAACTACAGATCCGAGGTCAATTTTGCAAAATTCAAGATGGTGGATCCAAAATGACCGACCAAATTTTCAGATAATAACAGAATTGCAGCAAATTTGGTATTCGGGGGTTTTCGGGGTCGCTGATTACGTATTCGAGGTCAGAATTGCGAAGTGACCTCGAAAACCCCCGTATACCAAATTTGATGCGAATCTGTTATTTTTTGAAAATTTTTTTCTATTTTTCCTAGCACTTTTTCGTGAATTTTTGCAATTTTTTACCTGCTTTTTTGAGGTTAGGAAATTCCTGTGATGTGATAGCTCAATTCTGACACCGGATTCGTGATCAGGAGGCAAAAATACTTCGGATAATATATGTCGCATGAAAAGTACAGACTACTTTTCTTTTTTTGTGTTTCTGTGTAAGCTTGCATTGGTTACATATGTTTTACAAGAAGTGAAAAAATAAAACAGTCATCAAGAGTCTACATTTTTATTTTCCAATTCACTTACTTAAATTTTAAGGAACGGAATATATATTTCTTTCCCCCGTACTTTGCGATTTCATTAAAAAATATGCACCCCATCATAACGTAATTTCATGAATAAAACACGCGTCACTTTTTTTCCCCAGCAAAATAGGATCCCAATAATTTTAATCCACTCTCCTCTCAAACTCTTAATCGAATACGTGACGACGCTTCTAATTCCAGGATTGATATTTCAAAGACAGACCTCACCGAGAACGTGTTATATGGCATTTTTTTGTCCAGATAGGGCAAGGTGGCCTGGAAAAAACTTGTAATTGCTCGAAAATGAATAATTCCGGGCACACAATTTCGGGCCAAATTTAAATTAGAACGTATCCGCCCTGGTGCTTACGAAGCGTCGATACGGACGCAGTTGTTTATTTTGGGGTTCCCTGCATAATAAGCGCCAAGGATTCGGCAAACAAAAAATTGGAGGCAGGGAAAGAAATTGAAGAACTACGTGACCCGCGGTATTCGCCAGCTCTAAAGCTTGTAATTTCATCGGTTCAGTTGGAAGTTGCACGGTGAACGTATTTCTACATGAGTGATTTCAACGAGTACTTGGCATCTTCCGTGGTAACTGCAAAAGCTTCGCCTGGGGAGTGATTCCGTCTGTAGCGGTCTTAGAATCAATAATAAGAACCGTAATGAACATCAGGGCGGGCCTAGGGGTTCTGAGAGCGCGTTCGCCCTCACAGAGCCTAGTCCGAGATGGGTACAAGGTTCTTAGCTAAAACTAAGGAAGTATGCCATTAATACATAACTTCAGACAATATTCTATGAATACTGAATACTGTTTTTATTGTGTAAACTTTCAGTGTCAAATATTTCTTAGGAGTCACCTTCCTATCAAAAAAGTATAAAAAAGATTTAAAAGCAAGAATAATACTCCAAGAAAGTTCACATAAACTCTTAATTTCCGATATACAGAAAGTTAAAGTTTCGTAAAGAATCATATTTATTTATATCTCACAAACAGGTCGATCAAATCATTTCCTTTACAAAAGTTACATGTCCATAATGTGTGCTTATTGTTTTTAGAAGCAATAATGAAGAATTGAATATTTTTTAATGTTTATTAAATAATACATGATTTATTGCAACGTTCAACCCTTAAAAACCACCAAAAATAAAGCAAACATTTTTTTTTCACATCTTCATAGCATTTATAATGAATGAAAGACTCATCACTATTTAAAACATTACTGATGATTCATTGCAACGTTTCAACTATTAAAAACAACCCTTAATGAGGAATTGAAGAATTTAATTAATGAAAGGGGTAGGACTATATGATAAACACTTTTTGTTCTTGAGAAAACACCATTTTAAACGCTTTTTAAAACGAAAATATTCAAATTGATAGCGGCGATATAGCGCTTTAACAGATGACGTTTAAGTTCATTTGCTATACGCTACGCCCTACGTNTCTAAAGTAGGACTCTATGATAAACACTTTTTGTTCTTGAGAAAACACCATTTTAAACGCTTTTTAAAACGAAAATATTCAAATTGATAGCGGCGATATAGCGCTTTGACAGATGACGTTTAAGTTCATTTGCTATACGCTACGCCCTACATCCAAATTTTCATAACCAACTTGACCACGCTCGTTATAAAAAGGAAAGTTTACGTTACACCACCAACTACAGCGGAAGATATGTGGCAGCGCATTACAGTAGCATTTCAAAAAATTACGTCAGACATGCTGAACAGTCTTTTAAAAACCGAATTCGTTTGTGTCTTAATCAAAATGGAGGACACTTCGAGCAAATGATGTAAATGATGTTGTATGTCAAACCACTTTTTAAACATGACAGTAAATATTGACACTGTCAGTCCTAGGCCTGATAAATGTGAGAGAAGAGTGGGCTTGCAAGGCCTTCTTGATGCTGTTACATAGCTACTTTTTCGGACTTTAGAAAAGAACTTGATTTTTCTGGAAAACTGTTAATTATAAGTATGGACAACTTTATATCAGTCGAATTTTACTATTTAAAAAGCTTATTTAGTTTAGTTTTGGTATAACTTTCAAGTCAATCTTATCCATTTATAAAGCCAAAAATCGAATATTTTAATTTTACTATTTACTTGCAAAAACCTACAATATCAAACAAAATGATCTTTTGAACATTTGTACTGTTAACATATATCGACTAAAAAATCTTAATAATGTTTATTGTAAATATAATCTAATCCAAGATATTGTAAAAAGAAAATTTAAATTTGAAGTGTTATCATAATTTTCTTTAAAATACTTATTTTTACTCGGTTTAGACCTTCAATAAAATGATTGACCCATGCCAAAAAAATATATCTCAAAGTAGAAAATCTGCCGATTATTATGCTTTTTAGAATTAAAATCTGTTCAGTAGTTTTTGAGAAAAAAATTCCGAAAGTTTGTCGATTTCGTCACTTTTTTCACATTAAATTGTAAATATCTCGAAAACGAAATATTTTTCGAATTTTTGTCAAAGAACAAAAGGTGTTTATTTTGGTCCATTTCATAATACAAAGCTATTTTCAAAGCCATTCGACGAGTAATTTTTTTACAACTTTTTTATTTATAACAAGTGACTGACCACGCTGAAAAATATTAAAAAATATATATAAATTATCAGAAAAATACACTTTATAAAATAAAAAAAGTTTCATGCTGTAGGTTTTTGTTTTAAAAATTTAGTCGGTTACCTTCATTTAGAAGCATCTATTTAGGGGGTGAACCGCTCGCCTATTACGGTTTGTTTAGACGCTATCTAGCCTCATTTAGAGAGCTGAAATTGTGATTTTGTTTAAAAAACAACTGATTATCTCGAAAACGGTAAGTTTTAAATACCACGTACATTTAATAATCTCTGCCTAATATTGACCAAGGAATTAAAAAATGTAATAAAATACAGGGTGTTCCGCGAAGTGGAAGACCCTGTAGAGCTAAAAATATTTTCTTTGATGGTTACATGATTCCAGGCAACTTTTATTAAAACCATTTTTTTTTTAATTTTACACTTGCAGAGTTACAGAAGAAATCTTCTTAGGTAGAACACAGTGTATATTCGAACTGTTTTTTTTATTAACAGTAACATTATTATTATAGTAAAGTGACATTTCATGAGGTAAAGTGCCGCTTTAGTAAACGATTTTGGAATCAGTAAAATAGCGTTTTATCAGTCAAAATGCTAAAAAATCTATTTATTTAATTTAAAACTACTTAACCGTTTACAACAAGAGCAACCATTGAATTGCCCCGTTTCTCATTTTTATGTCACTGGTAGTTTTTAAAGAAATAACATACAGGGATGGCCAAAAGTAAAGAATAAAGTTCATATCTTTTGAATGAGTTAATTTTTGTTAAAACGCCGAAACGCGTTAACTGATTTCGATTTTTTCCCATCTTTCGGTTATATAATAATTAATTTTTCTTCAACCCCCTAACACCCAGCTACCCCTACTTTTTTTT
>NW_019416745.1:116468-165121 GCF_000390285.2 Anoplophora glabripennis | reverse complement strand
TTTCAGAAACATTCGAATTGCAGTTCGAGAAGCATCGTGATTGCGGGCCAATGAAACAGTTGAAGTATGAGGATTTTCAACAAGTTCTAATGCAATGTCTAATTTCTTTTCTTCATTCAAAGCACGTGCCCGTCCAGTTTTGGGCAAAGTCTGTACTGTACCGTGTTCCTCAAATTTGTGAAATATTTTACTAACTGTCCCTTGCGAGATTTGGTTTTCGGGATATTTCGCATTAAATAAATCGCGCACTTCAGCCTGACTTCTTATTTTGTCTCCACATCCAAGCAATATCAAGATTTAGATGCGTTGCCTTTCCGACTATACCATTGCAATTCAGTAAATAAATTGATTTTGACACAATAGTAACGTTTCGAACTCCAATTTACATCTAAAGAGAAAAATTCATCAGAAAGCCTGGCAAGTAAGAGGTGCCAAAAAAACGCAACATAAAAAATATCTTTTTTGCGTTAGCAGCGATAGGTACAGTTTCAAATTCTTTATTTTATTCTGTGCAAATTCATGGAGGATAACACTGAAGATAATTAAATTTTATTTCACTTGTTAAGTAGGTGTTTAAACCCTAAAAATTTTGCTATTGAAAAAATAAAACTTGTTTATTTGGTATGGTTGGATTCGGTTTTCTCTAAGCTTTTCATCGAGCCCCCTCATGCCTTATGTTTCCATTTGAAAAAAAGTAGGGGTAGCTGGGGGTTACGGGGTCGAAGAAAAATTAATTATTATATAACCGAAAGATGGGAAAAAATCAAAATCAGTTAACGTGTTTTGGCGTTTTAAAAAAAAATTGCTCATTCAAAAGATATGAATTTTATTCCGTATTTTTGACCATCCCTGTATAAGCGAACACAGAAAGACCGAAGCCAGACGTCAAATAGAGTAGAAAGCGACAGACATAATGTGGACAAATAATAATATAAGAGCCTCAATAATATAGCACGCATCATTGTTGCCCGCAAAATTCGAGGAGAGGCGACAAAAAGTGTAATACAACATAACAGCGGAATGTGCGGTCGTACAACAACCTTCAGCCTCGAATAAAAGCCACTCGAACGAAAGAAGTGCCCGCGGCGCTCCCATTCGGTATATTTTTAATCCCGAATCCTCCGGTCCGGGGCCCAATAAGTGAGGTCGGCAAACCAATACCACCGATAGGCATTTACGACGCCATAAGTTCAGAAATAGAGAAATAAAAGTGACCACTCCGGCGAGGATTGGGTGGGCAGGCAATATGGCCCGGCCGCAAGTCTCGGTGCGCCGCGGCCTGTTTTATTGCAATATGTGGCCGATATCTATTGTTTAATTTGTTTTGGACAGCCTTCAGAGCCGGCTTGATTTATTTTCTGCAGTTCGATGCCTGAACGTAATGACATTATTTCGTATTGGCAATTTATAGACAATATTAATGAAATTTATCAATAGAAACTAAAGAAACGTGAAACAAAGAAACGGTTCTATCAAAAAACAGATTAAATAATTCTGACAACCTAGCTAAGGCTAGTTGGAATTTGGTATCAGAACTATCCGGGAAAAGAAAAAAACGCTTGTTCTTAAAAATGATAATCGAATTTTTGATAAACCAGAACAAATACGTTCCATTTACCTATAACGTTTTTTTTTATAAACATCCCAGTTAATATTGTGAATAAAATTCCAAATAATACTATGTCTGTTGCAGATATTAAAAATTTCGAACATTCTCTTTTTATGCAACCTTATGTAGGGGAGGAACTATTACAACTGTTGAAAAGTAAACTAAAAAATAAATCATCGTCAGGTTTTGACGAGGTTTCGCCATCTGTTGTTATTAAAGTGTTAAATATAACAATTAGACCACTTACATAACCAGTTAATTTATCGTTTAATACGGTCGTTTTTCCAAAGTCTTTGAAATTAGGTAAAATAGTACATATGCAGCGTGTCCCACTAGTGTGGGAAAGTCCAATATCTAGGTTAAAATGAGGAATATATGGATTTTTCTTTTTACTATGTTGCCACATTTCTCGGAATGTACAAATTAAAAATATATTCAACTATACAGGGTGTTCCACTTTCCCTGGACAGACACCAACTTTGTTTTTTTAAATGGAAACACACATTTTTTATATTTTTTTCGGATTCTACATCAAAAATAAAGGGTATTTTGTGTAGTATAGTTTTATTCAAATATTCACAGTTTTTGAGATATCTCGCTTGAAAGGTTTTTCTGGTCGACAGTGGCTGCTTACATTTTCTGATACTGACAGGTTATACTAATAGCTACTAAGCCCATTTTTTTATCAGATGTTTAGTAAGGATGGCTCTTCCGAATCATGCTCCAAAAACTGGCCTGCGTTGTACAGGGTGACCAAAATATCATGTCAAAATTGCTAATTGAAAAATTGAAACATCTCGAATTTTTTAAATGCAACCCCCTGTATATTTTCATACCATGAGATGCAGATTTAAATTCTCTCCAACTTTGCTATTCCTGCTCATATACCAAAATTCATTAGTTTTTCATGAAATCTCATTTCTAAAGAAGAATTAGTAAATAAATAATAGAATAATTAGTAAAACTCATGGTAACTGTTTATTGACAAGTATTTACCAAACTAATAATCCAGATTTACAAAGATATCCTCGTACAAAGTGTTTTGTAAAACTGAAGGAGAGGTTTGAAAGAACAACAAATGCAAATTATGATAAGACAAGAAGAACACACGCATGCAGTATCCAAAACAGTAAATTAACATCGTGCATTTCTAACAACAGTAATAAATAAGTTAAATTCGTAATTAACAGTAACCGTTCAAAATGTCTGCCATTTTTCTCTAGACATTGAGCAATTCTACGACGAAAATTGCTTGACACATTTCGCAGTATTTCCGGAGTTACGGTCAAAAAAGCATATCTTATATTTGCCCGTAAATCTTCTACATCTGTCGGAGGAATTTCATCGTCTTTTATATAGCCCCATAAAAAAATCAAGACAAGAGAGGTCTGGGGATCGGTGAGGCCATGGAATTGGACCACCTCTACCTATCCACTTATCTGGATACAAACCATTTAAGTATTCTCTAACCTGAAACAGTTTTTCTATGAATTTACATAACTTACATAATGAGAGAACTTACGGCCAGTATGGAATGTGCAGGGGCACCATCATGTTGAAACCATTGACTGTTTAAGTCATCCGGAGGAATATGTCCCTGCAATTGGAGCAAGTCGTTTTGTATAAATTGCAAATACCCATTACCAGTTAAGTTTCCTTCAAGAAAATGTGCTCCAATCCAATGACATATTCTACGCATACACCTTTGAAAAAAAAATTCATCTTGTATCTTTATAGTTGCCCACTCACAAAACTGTACTAGCTTCTGAAAATCTTGCTGTGTTAAGAACTGGTGATGCTCAGAATGATAGGGGTGGAAGTTGTTTTTCTTTAACGTTCTATTAACCACACTTTTGGAAATACTAATTTCATCACAAATTTCTCTGACAATTGTTGATGGATTTTGGACTGCACATTCTAAAATGCCTATTTGACTATTCTGATTACTGCTTGCGTGTGTTCTTGTTGTCTTCTCATAATTTCCATTTGCCGTTCTTTCAAAACTCTCCGTCAGTTTTACAAAACACTTTTTATGAGGATATATTTGTAAATCTGGATTATTAACTTGGTAAATACGACTTGCCAATAAACAGTTACCATGAGCTTCTCCTACGGCATACACCTTACTAATTTTTCTTTAGAGTAATTCATTTCACAATTATTACTGTCGCTTTTCTATTAAACCGTATGTGAATCGAAAATTTTCCAGATTATCCTTTGACAGGAGCCTACTGCGTTATTTTACATAAAGCTATTTGTAAACTTCGCATTTTTTCATAGAAATGAGATTTCGTGACAAACTAATGAATTTTGGTATAGGAGCAGGTATTGCAAAGTTGTAGAGAATTTAATTCTGCATCTCATGGTATGAAAATATATAGGGGGTTGCATTTAAAAAAATTGAGATTTTTCAATTTGTCAATTGGCAATTTTGACATGATATTTTGGTCACCCTGTATAACACAGGCCAGTTTTTGGAGCATGATTCGGAAGAGTCAACCTTACTAAACATCTGATAAAAAAATGGGCTTAGTAGCTATTAGTATAACCTGTCAGTATCAGAAAATGTAAGCAACCAATATCGACTAGAAAAACCTTTCAAGCGAGATATCTCAAAAACTGTGATTATTTGAATAGAACTATTCTACACAAAGTACCCTTTATTTTTTATGTAGAATCCGAAAAAAATATAAAAAATGTGTGTTTCTATTTAAAAAACCAAAGTTGGTGTCTGTCCAAGAAAAGTGGAACACCCTGTATAGTTGAATATATTTTTAATTTGTACTTTCCGAGAAATGTGGCAACACAGTAAAAAGAAATATCCATATATTCCTCATTTTAACATAGATATTTGACTTTCCCGCACTAGTGGGTCACGCTGTATAGCGAGAGAAAATCTGCCTTTTTGATATTATATGCTTTATTGCCTACAAATAAATGAAGCTAAAATAACCCCCCACCCTGTAGGTAGGGATTTGGAATAGAATAAAATGTACAAGTAAAATTCACCAATATATTTCTCACATGTGGTGGTCCAGGAGTTTATTGGATGTTCTGCGGAATACGTGGGTGTCTACAGGTGGTCCTGGTGTATTGGACTCGAAGGACACAAATCTTGAGACCAAGGTCGACCTAATTCTCTGCCAGGCTATCATAAAGTTTGTCAAAACGCGATACTCAAAAGTGCAGTGACTTTAAATGACTCTTTAAAAACGAATCTTCATAAACATTTCGTCATAAACTTGAACGAAACTATAAATTTTTCTCTTCTCTTAAACTGTTTAAAACTTTTCATAAAAATTTTCTAAACTCTTTAAGCTCTTTATAAACTTTTTAAGCCTTTCTAAAACTTTTCATGAACTTCTCTCAAAAGTTCTTTCAAAAACTTTTCTAAAATTTTTCTGGTAAGCTCTGTCTATGTACTTCAATGTTCACAGATGATTAAAGTTAGGTAAATTTTCAGTTTAAAAAATCACACACGAGCTAGTTGCTTTACCAGTTACAAAATGAAAGAGAGCTTCAAGTCGCTTCGACAAGGCTTTTATTAAATTAAATCATATAAAAAAACCCAATCGATATGATTGGCCGTTTGAACAAAATAAACCTCAGACTGGGCAACTGCTATTTAATCACCACTGAACAGGTTCTAACACTGACCATAACCTAGGTCCAAACTACAAATTATCAAACAAATAAATAACCTTCTATACTTGACATCCGAGTAACCTAATTGTTGTGTCGAGCTAAAAAAAGTAAAGTATCCAAAAAGTTTGAAGAAACCAGAATATAAAAGATTTACCTGGATCAGGAAGGCGAAGAACGGTAAGCGAAATGACCGTCAAAATGTGAGGCTCGCCGTTACTGAAAAGCCTCACTCATCCATTAGATCTAGCTCAGGCAACTTCAACTAGTCGAAGTCCTCAGTTCACAGAACTCTGAAGTCTCAAAAGTGGCATCCTTATAAAGTTAACGTCTTACAAGAACTATGGGCGGATGACACAGATAGAGGATTATAGTTTTGCTAGGAAATTAGAAATTTATATGAAGAACAACCCAACTTAAAACATCTGGCAATTTTCACTGGCGAAGCAACTTTTTGCTTGAACGGAATCGTGAGCAGGCCAGATACTAGGTATTAGAGCCCAGAAAATCCGCATTGGAGGCAAAAGAAACATACACAACAGCCAGAAAAAGTGAATGTTTGGTCTGGAAATCGTATACACTGGGATCTTATTTCTTTGAGGGCAATTTATCAGGCGACATTTATTTGGGTTTTCAGCTGATTCCAGCCTTGAGTGACAATTTCTATTTACAAATTGATCTGTTTCAGCAATATTTTTAATTTCAATTTCAAAAATATAAATTTTGGGACATGTATACTTGTATTCATAAATTTTCTATAAACATTGGACATATTACGCTTGCGGAGACGTCAGGCCTATGGAATGTTGATCCCCCGAGTTTTGTTAATCTTGCCATAGACGTAGGACCTTAAATATTGTTAGTAGCGAAAAAATCAAAGAGATCAAAATTGTAGAAAATATAATTCTTTCCAACTTTGTTTATGTATACCTATTTATGTCGTAAAGTCAATAACAAACGAGATAATTCAATAATTATACTTTGTCACTATTTTCCCCCGTAACTTGAAAAATATCGATCGCACGATAAAATTTGTAATAAAAGAAGTTGTAGGAAAACACATTTGCAACAACTTAAGTTCTTACCATTTTTGTTGTAAAGTTGAAAATGGCCGAGATATTGAGCAAAAACGATTTTTCCTTAAATTCAAGATGACGCCTGACGCAGGGGTGGAATTCAGTGGCGATTCTGAATTTACACTACTGTTGACCCTCCCATCAAGGTTAGAACAATAAAATTGTGGTCCCTAATTTTTTCCCGGTTAAATGACAACCCGACTGGGCTGACTATGAAACGTAGTTTCTCATATATATCCAGTAAGTGTTATAACAACTTGCCTCCACATTTCAGACATTACTCAATTTTTAATTTCAAAAAGAAAATAAAATAATTTGTGTCATATGGATAGCTAATTTCAGGAAACGGATTCTGCCAGGTTTCGGATTTCACTTGGATTTGTTCTTTATTATGTAATATTTTTTGTTTTTATTATGTAATTTTTGTTATAGCTACAATTATTGAATAAATTTAAATTAATTTAAGGTTAAGTTGAAAAGCAGCCTTTGGCTGATACTTCACCTTTTCATTGTACACTTCACTGGCAATGAATAAATATCATTTATTATTATTATTAATATATTGCAATAATTGCAACTGTTTACTTTATATTTAATATTAATTTAATATACATATATATTTTATAATAATAATAATAATAATAATAATAATAATAATATCGAAATGAAAATTAAATTATTTATTTGAATGAATTTATGTTATTATTATTATTAAATGGAAATTATTATAATATAACTATATTTTGTTTTTCTTTTCTTTATATTTCAAACACTCTTATCTCAGGGGTCAGTTCCAGCAATAATATATCACAATTATAGGAACAAAATTCAAATCATAAATTATGTCTGTATTATAAATTATTAACTTAAAGATGGTTCAACAGATTCAATATATCTTGTATTTCTAAAAGCAGTTGTAAACAATAATCCTCAGGTAACAATATTTACAAAATACTAAATTCTAAATTATTTTCATATATAATCAGTTATAATATCACAAGAGCATAGAAAATATTCGATTATACTTCCGATTCACGAGACGTATTCTGCGAAACATCACGACAGCGTAGCTGGAGTGGTGTTTTAAGGATATACGTCGAGTGAGGAGGTTAGTGTAGTCGAATATTTTCGTTTGCTCGAGTGGTATTCGATACGATTATATAATTCATTAGAAATTTAGCCAATAGCAATTACAAATTTTACGTAGTTACTATGTATTGATAAGCGATTATACTCTTGACGACGTGGTATAACCGTTTTGGTGTTTCGCCTCCTCCAACAATATGAACTATGTCATGGTAACGATAGTTTTAACATTTGTCAATAAACGTCAAAAAAAAAAATGGAACCAATAAAGTTAGTTAATTCATTATGTTATCGTATCGAATACCACTCGAGCAAACGGAAATATTCGATTATACTAACCTCCTCACTCGACGTATATCCTTAAAACACCACTCCAGCTACGCTGTCGTGGTGTTTCGCAGAATACGTCTCGTGACTCGGAAGTATAATCGAATATTTTCTATGCACTTGTGATATTATAACTGATTACATAATTCAGAGCTTGAACCGAAGCGTTCCATTTTTTTTTGACGTTTATTGACAAATGTTAAAACTATCGTTACCATGACATAGTTCGCATTGTTGGGGGAGGCGAAACACCAAAACGGTTATACCACGTCGTCAAGAGTATAATCGCTTATCAATACATAGTAACTACGTAAAATTTGTAATTGCTATTGACTAAATTTCTAATGAATTATATAATCAACTTTATAAAGTAATTTTTTTTTACATGTACTAAATTTTCAAAATTATTGTTTCCATTCTCAAGTTGATTATATATTATTGCATATACTTGCATGTAATAATTTATTAATCTAAAATTTCAACACTTAGTTAACTAATTGTAAAAAATATAACTTTTGACAGTTCCTGTCAAATTAATTTTGTCCTCAAGTGAAACTTCACAATGTCTTTCTACTGTCTATGCATTTGAATATGGCACTATTAAGGTAGGGTCTTTAATATTGCATATATTATATTAATTCTCTAATAACTTGAAATGATCAGAGCTGTCATATTTGTAACTTATTGTTGATACTTTGATATTGACTTTCGTAACACAAATTAATTATATAAGTGCCTTTTTTTTCTTCTTGGGTAGTTATTTTTCTCACAATGCTAACAAACTGGATACCTGAAGTTTATTTTCATACACTAATTTTACATTATCTTCTCTGGAGGTTCCTCTATGCATCCACTTGTATGTAATATAAATTTCCTTTTGGTTTTACTATCCTGCTCCACTTACTTCCAACTTTTAAATTCTTCCAATTTGACTTCCTTCACTTTTCTTTTTTTTTATTTTGTAACTAATTTCGTTTTTCTTCCTTCTTGTGTTTTTTCCTTGATCCTCACTATTCCTTAAGGTCCTTACACCTTCCTTTATATTCTTATAATGTTCTCTTTTTTTACTTCACTTTACACTTTATTATCTATTATTTACTTTTCTAACATTCTACTGACAAATTTTATATTAATTTCCCTGAATTATTGTTTAATATATTTTATTTTAATATACATTACCAAAATATTTTTTTTAACCTAATATTGATTTTGTATCTGCCATCTGCCTTAACTCTGTCATTATTTGACATTTTTTAATTTTCACTTCATAATATTTAAACTTCAAATTTGTGATTTATCTCAATATATCAATTTACCAGAACAAAAACCAAAGCTAATAAAACAAATAAATCTAAGATTGTGAACATCAATTGGTATAGATGAATATTGAAAGTCTTTTAGAGTGTCTTAAAAAACTATATACCAATATTTAATCAATTTTTCCTTATTTTCTATTATTCAAAAACATTATTTCTAGTTTTAATTTTTTTGAACTAGAACATATTTTATTAGACTGTAATTTATTATATCTTAAAAATAGATTGTGGTACTATCAGAGAAATAATTATGAAAAACATTACCTAGTACCTTTTGACAATTTATATTTGAATACGACTAATTGTCCATTAAATGTCTTTTTCTGAGTATAACATTTGCTACCCACTATATATCTTGTATTAGTTGGTGGCTAAAAACCTTCTCTTAGGAAAGAGTCAGTAAATAACGACCACTTCCGACGCACTTCCTCATAGTCTCGCAGGTTTTTTTACGACCTTCCCGAACAACTACCCATTTTCCTCTCGAAGCGTTGCGCCCCTATCTGTTTTCCCCATTACTAACTAATTTTCATTACGTGCGGTATTTTATTGTGCGGAGCTTTAACACTTGACTAAACTTTCTCATCTAAATTTTATTGTTCCTTAAAGGAAGGAAATAGACACGCGGCCCGACTGTATACGATGATCAGATGTCGAAAGCAGATAGAAGAATCCACTGCAGTATCTAATATTATTTTTTATGCAAATACATATACAAATAATAATAAATGATACATCATTATCATATCCTTTACTAACAACTTTAAAGATCTATAGGTACAGGGTGTAACTGTGATGCTGCGACAAACTTTCACACTTGATGTGCAGTTCTCTAATGAAATATACAGGGTGGCCGAATGAAAACGAAACAGAGCCATTTTCAGGAACTGCATCAAGATTCTAGAAAAACGCTCAACCCGTCGATTTTAGATTAAAGGGGGACATTCTCTGCTGGTATTTTTGACTCCGCGACTTTCACCCCCAAGCAAGGGTAAGCATCACCCCAAAATATTTAAATGACATTGGGAGTTGAGTAATATTTCTTTTGAAAGCTCTTACAATTCTCTTTACAACATACTTTAAATTTTATAATTCCGACCAATACTTATTAAGAATTTTGATTTTAAAGTTGAAACAATTAGTAAAGGTAAAAATGTCAGTCATTCGAGTTAGGTGGTACAAATTTAGAATTTCTTGCGTTACATTGGTTTTTGGCGATTTGTTATCACTTTCATAAAAAGAAACAATTTATACACACACAATGAACGTAAAATTAGTGGATTCCATATTATTTTCTAGTATTATTTGGAAACGTTGGTTGGTAGTTTATTTAATTGTGTTTTTGAAAATTAAACACTATGGTTTATTCGATTGCGGAAAGGGTAGATATCATTTCGCTTTACTTTATGAACAATAAATGTGTGAATAGAGCATCTCAGCTATTTAATGAACAACATCAAGATCGACATGTCAGGAGGAAGTATGTTCTAGAGTTAGTAAAAAAATCTCAAGAGCCAGGGAATGTAGCGAATAAAAAAAACGAGAAATTGAAAAACCTATAGTTAATGAAGCTAATGAAGTTGCAGTTTTGGGAAAAGTTCATCTTGATCCTACATTAAGTATGAGGCAGCTGGCATCTGTGTCTGGGATCAATCGAATTAGCATACAAACCATTTTGAAGAAGAATAAATTCCATCCATACAAAATACGTTTAGTCCAGTAGTATGGGAACGATCCACAGTTCCTTTTTAACATCTGTTTTTCTGATGAATGCAGTTTTTTCTTGAACGGGGCGGTAAATCGTCACAATTGCCGCTATTGGTCCGATTCAAACCCAAGAGTTTTTCACGAGGTGCATACATAGCAACCGGAAAAATTAAATGTATGGTCTGGAATTTTCGGTGACCGGCTGATGGGTCCTTTTTTTCTATTGTATTGCATTTGCAATTACTGGAAGACGGTATTGACCCTGCCTTGACTGATATTATTGAAAATGTTTCAGAATATGATTAAGATCATTTGATTTTTCAACAGGACGTTGCTCCTCCGCATTATGCGTTAATTGTCCGTCAGTATTTGGACCAACGTTTTCTACGGAATTGGAATTGGGAGAAGAGGCAGCATTGAGTGGCCTCCACGATTATCGGGTTTATCGCCTCTAGATTTCTTTTTGTGGGGATATCTAAAAAGTAAAATCTATAAATAACATCCATCATCGCTGGAAGATTGGCGTCTTACAAAACAAAACAACAAAATTTTTAACAAAATCTTTATTCTTGTATGGAAGCCGGCGATCATCAGTTTGAATATTTAATCAACTAAGTAGTAAGTAAGCAACTAAACATAATTTAAATTTTAAAATGTAAATTTTTTTCAAAGTATTGGGCGGAATTATAAAATTTGAAGTATGTTGTAAAGAGACTTAGAGCTTTCAAAAGAAATATTACTCAACCCCCAATGCCATTTAAATATTTTGGGGTGATGCTTACCCTTGCTTGGGGGTGAAAGTGGTGGAGTCAAAAATACCAGCAAGGAATGTCCCCCTTTAATCTAAAATCGACGGGTCTGAGCGTTTTTCTACAATCTTGACGCAGTTCCTGAATATGGCTCTGTTTCGTTTTCATTTGGCCACCCTGTATAATTGTTAATTTAAGTTCAGAAAGTATCATTTACATTTTAGAGGAACAATGTATTCCAGAAGGTATCTACTATTTGATTTAGTGCTAGTTGAACAAGAACAAATAATTTTGTTAAAAACAGAGCGAATGAGCTTTTTTAGAAGTGTGAGTGCAAAAAATAGACTTTTTACACGTCTATTTTATAGCCTTCTATTTTCATTTATACAAGTACCTACTCGTATAGTCCATTGAAAAGTTACATTTGGGGTTGCAAACGTCAGAGCACGCAATTTTATTTATTGGATGTCAAGAAGGGGTTAGTGTAAGTTAAATCCATGTTTGTGGGTTCGCAACCCTTGTGCATCGGCCGCTATCTTGTAAAAAGGGCTGCGAATAGTTTTTATACTACTACTTACTATATCGGGCAAACTATTTGTCGCACAAAAAATTTATAAAAACATTTTTTTGTTGCAAATTAAATTCTCTACAAATTTGGTGCCGTAACTTTTAGTCGTAGAACCAAAAATAACAAAGTTATTAACGAAAAAATTTGGAAACGAATTTTGTTTTGGTCGTTATAACTTTTTTCTGGTCATTTTACAAAAAAAACATAAGAGCATTTTGATAGAGGGGTTTTCAAGGAATAATTTCCATTACAAACTTTTTTCAAATTTGATTTATTTATTAGGGTTTTACAGCGATGTGAAATTTACACTATTCTCCAGTACTAGTAAGTATACATTAATATGAATGATTAGGCATAAGAGGTGTCCTTCAAAGTTTTCTTCCAGTTGGGCTAATTGTGAAAAGTATTTTGAGTTTTGTGGACAAGAGGTGGGTTTCAGTGTCGACCAAGCAGAATCAGATGCAGATCGTTTGCTCCGCTCTTGCTGCATCCCAATCGTTCGACTCAGTCACTATTGTCGACGAAGATATCGACATTCTTGTCTTGCTCACGGCATTTGGAAGAACACATTCAAATGTATTTTTTTTTAAACCATCAAAAGGACGTACATCCGAACAATTTTATTGTCCGTCAAGTTTTACGTACGGAGACGTCATTGTGGATAATCTGTTGTTTCTCCATGCCTTCTCAGGATGTGACACGACTTCAGCAGCTTACAACATCGGTAAAATGAAATTTCTCACAACCCTGGAGACACGTCCTGACTTAGCTAGTGGAACAGCGTTATACCTCAATGAGAGAGTCGACCCTACTTTGGTCACTGCCGTTGGCGAACATTTTTTCATCTCTTTATATGGTGGCAATAAAGATGATGATTCTCTTGACAGTCTTAGATATAAACGATTCGCCAAGTCAGTGACAAAGAATACATTTAATTTGTCTTCACTTCCTCCAACACAAGGCACAGCCCGCTTGCACAGCCTCCGAGTCTATCATCAGGTCTAGTCGTGGCTCGGGAATTACAACGACCCTCAAGACTGGGTCTGGAAAAAGAATAGACAAATATTGATGCCTGTTCAAAGTTCAAAACCTAAAGCACCTCCCGAGCTTCTAAAGTTGATATTCTGTCGATGCAAAGGAAACTGTGGAGCAATGTGTGGATGTCGAAAGGCAGGCCTTAAATGTTCTACAGTGTGCCTGAATTGTTCTGGGGAGACATGCAGCAACATAATGGAGATATCAAAATTGATCGAGGAGAATGATTTTGATGAATATGAACTGCCAACAATGACGCCACTTCATTCTCCATCCTTCCTCAACTATTCAATATCGGAAGCTCAACCAGATCCTGAGTCGCGGCCTGGCTCATCAAAGAGACTGAGGACACAGTAGATTGGGAAATATATTTCGATATTTTTAATTACACTAATTATTATGTCAGCTAGAAAAGGTCCGTGAATTCTGCCTACTAGGGATACGACGTAGAAAAAAACGCTTCATTGGACTCTACCTCGTAGGGGGTGGGGAAAAGAGTCAATAACTAATTAACAACATTACAATGTCAATCATTAAAATGTTTCTTATAAGAATAATGGAAATATGAGAGAAAACCATGCCTAATCATTCATATTAATGTATACTTACTAGTACTGGAGAATAGTGTAAGTTTCGCACCGCTGTAAAACCCTAATAAATAAATCAAATTTGAAAAAAGTTTGTAATGGAAATTATTCCTTGAAAACCCCTCTATCAAAATGCTCTGATGTAATTTTTTTGTAAAATGACCAGAAAAAAGTTAAAATGACCAAAAGAAAATTGGTTCCAAATTTTTATCTATTTTCGTTAATAACTTTGTTATTTTTGGAAGTTACGGAACCAAATTTGTAGAAAATTTAATTTGCACCAAAAAATGTATTTACAAATTTTCTGTGCGACGAATAGTTTGCCCGATATAGTAAGTAGTAGTATAAAAACCATTCGCGGCACTTTTTAAAATATGGCGGCCGATGCACAAGGGTTGCGACCCCACAAACATAGATTTAACTTTACTCTAACCCCCTCTTGACATCTAAAAAATAAAATTGCGTGCGCTGACTTTTGCACGCTAAACCCAAAAAAATGTAACTGTAACAAACGCCGGGACGCGCAGTCATTTATTTATTAGTTCTCGTAAAGTAATATATTTCAGTCATCATAAATTATCGGAGGGTTAATGGTTTTCAAGAGTAGTCCTTCGGAGAAAATTACCAATATTCAACAAGTTCACTCAAACTGTCGGGGCCATGTGTTAAGCGTCTGGTAGGCGCCGCGTAGAACCCCATCTTTTTAATAACGCGCGAAACAGCGAAAAGAGCGTGGAGATTCCAAATTAGAATTAGATTGTATTGTAAAATTGATAGTAATTCGAAAAGAGAGTATACCTAAGCAGCTGGGTTTTTTTGACGGATTTTTCCTAGCTATAAGAGTAGATTAAATGAGATCGACTAATCCGTCCCGTAATTGCTACGCGGAGTCATAGGGGAAGGCTAGGGTTACTAGTAAGTCATATAATTATTGTTATAAATGTAAATTCAGTCAATTAGATAAATATACAAGCGTCCCGATATTCAGGTTCTCGCCAATAAGATAAGAACCGAAACTTCTGGACCCACGAAATGGGCGTGGTCAAAGCGAATTGTGGAATTTGGGAAAGATCTCGAAAAAGTCAGTTCGTTCTTTAGTTTCACCTTGAGCAGACTAATTATTAACTTTAAAGTCTCGGGCTAATTAATTAATTTTGATAGTTTTTCTAAATTTTGTATAGAGCGCGCATTTCCTGAATCTCGGTACGCTGTCGCGATTGAATCAATTAATTAATAATGTCGTCGAACCGTTGTGTTTTTATTTTGTTTGTTTGTTTTGTTTATTGTTAATAAAACCCTTCCTGGAAGTTTTGTGTTTCCTTTTGTTTCTCCAACTTCAGTGCTACCCTGTATAGCCAGCCACTGGATTACATCTCACATTTCTAAGTTCCCACGTGTCAATTAAAGTATATCTAATGATAATAAACTCCTTTTCGAGAATTAAGTAGTCACTCCTTCGAGAATTAAATAGATAATTAATTAAAGGTAGATAATTAAAGAAATAACCCCTCAGGTTACATAACATTTCAATGGACTAGTAAAAAATTATCGATTTTTCATCAATATTTGTATTATTGTATCACCACAGACAAAATAGCTATCGCCCCAGACCGCTACTGGAATAGGCCAGCAGGTTTACATTTCCCTATTGCCGATAGAGTACACCACCAGCAGAATTTTAGGAAGAATCAAATGCATCGGCCCGCATTCCTGCGTGTATCCTAGCAACATATAAACAATGGTTTATCAATGTTGTCACGTGTACTTACGGATTTATTTTGTACACTTTTTTATCAGTGCCTGTTTTTTGCGTTACTGTATTTACTTAAATGTAGGTACTGACAAAAATGTTTTAAAGAATGAACGAATAGGTACCTATGTAGTCAACTTACAATTAGACGATCGGATATTCTGCAGCGGTTATTTAATCATAATTTGGTTATTTAGCTACAATTTTTATTTGATACTGAAATACTGCAGGAACTATATTTCCAAATAAACAAAATTCGTAATGATATTTTAAGCAGCTTGTAATAATTTTTTTAAAATTTGAAGAGAAATTCATTTAATATACAAGATGGGTTATTAGTACGTCGCGAAATGTAGGTACATGATTTTTGTTTGTATTTTGACATACACTTAGGTATAGGTAATAATTAAAGATAGAAAAAAACTTTAAATACAAATGTACGACTTTTCCTTTATTTCTTTTGACATCAAAATTTGCAGGCATAAAATATATGTTTAAAGTAAAAAAATCATTAAAAAATTTAAATTCATCCTTATGGAAATAACAAACGATTTTTATAACTAATCCTTACAACAACATAAGGAGAATACCTAAAAACGAAATAACATTAAAATACCAAAAATTTTTACAAATTTTCAACATACATGTAATTGTAATGATACAGTTGAAAATATGCTTTAATCTACAATTTACTTTAAAAACAAATTCAGAATTATCAAACATTTCGTCCTGTATTTTTTCTTTCAATACTTATAAATTTAAAGTCTAATAATCTATTTTGTTGAAGTGACCCCACAAAAATATGTCTAAAGGACTGATATCGGAGCTGTTTTCTAGGCACCTAAGATTTCTAATATTTTTTAGTGTTCATTGACGGGATTCGTCTTCCAAAATAAATTTGCCGTTATTCCTGAAGAACTTTTGCACATTATTGTTATTTGAATAATACATTTTAATTGTTTTTATTTTTTTGTCATCAGAATAACCCATTTTAATTGGTCAATAGAGCTGTATCGAAAATACTTCATTTTACATCCGCAAAAAACAGTAACCAGTCGAAGATGTATCGCTTAGCTTGTCGGCATTAACGCTTTCGGAAAAATAACTATAAATATTGTCAAATTCCCGAACTAGAAAGTCCAGAAACATATGCCGGTCATTCATTTCGCAAATCAGCAGATACTTTCTTGTTAGAAGATTGTGGCGCAGATATCAGAGACAGAGCAGCTGAGGGATATGTCGAAGAGATTTTCTTCAACAGAAAATTAACCTTGGGATAAACATTTTGAACAACAGTGCTGACTCTGCTTCTACTTATTTTACAGTCTGCTAACCCTATCTCTGCTACTGCCTGTTCTACAGTTATAATAGCAAATATTAATAGAACGATGTATCACAAACAAAATGAACCACCCTTGGTTTAGTTTTGGTAATGGAATCTAATTTTCCAATGCAATTTTAATGTAAACTTTAATAATCTAATAAATAGTTAATTGTTTAATGTTTAATGTTGTTTATTTAAATTATTTTATTATTTCACTATTGACTCTAAAATTTTAGTCACCACTGTTTGAAATTTGATTATGGTCATTAAAATCCAACCTACAAAAACAGCAACTGCTGCATAAAAAAATTTAAGTATATTGCTGTAGTTGAAAATGACAATATTGTTCTTAAATGTCTGAATTAACATAACAAGTTAAAATCGTTTGACAGTAATATTGATGTATATGATGAGTTTGAAAGTAACTCCTTAGAAATTGGTGGTGATAACCTGTTTTGTACAACAAAGGCCTTGCAAGAAAATGTAGAATTTCATCAGAAACAGACCATACCCGACAAGATTCCATTTGTACGTGGTATAAACAGTAGTGTCAAATTACAAAACAAATAGGTTAGAGAAGAGAACTTGTTAATATTTCAGAGCGAATATGAAATGTGTATATAAATGTCAGAAAATTTCACTGCTTCAGCAATATTAGAAGCCTATCGTAAAATTTAATGCAAACATACAAGACTTATTTTTTAGAGAGTTTTATTAGTATTATAATATAAATGACCTGCAGAACACAATTTTTTTAAGTCATACAATAAATATCGTCTCTAAAATTCGTACCATTAATGTTCTAAATAGGATGTAGGAAGTATCTATAGAATATATGATTACCTTAGTTTAGTAACATAGTATATAAATTGTTTACATAAATTCTAAAAAGCACTAGCCCCAGAACTGAATCTTGCAGCACACCCTTCCGTACAGGGTATTGTAGAAAATAGCTAATTTTTATAGCAACATATTAGACCAGTTACTGTAGCTGAAAATATAGTAATACCTCCGAATTTTTTATAACTCCATCGATTTTTCAAAATTTAGAATTAGGCTCATCTTCCCCCCCCCCCACTTCAAACTTATATATGCGCAAGGTGTGCTTTTTGTGCTTAAGGGGTGAAAACCACCCCTTACTGGAAAAAAGAAAAAATACAAATTTAAGCATTTTATGTAATCAAATCTTTTATATTTATGCATTGTTTCATGTGCTATCTAACATGAAACAATGTATCCCAAATTTTCAACCCGGAAAAACCTTTAAAAACCACCCCTTTGGATGAAAATAATATAAAAAATGTTTTTCCAACTTGAAACGTTTTAATCATGCATTTTTATCAAATTAAAATAGATTTCTTGATTAAAAAATCTTTTTTATCGATTGCAACTTTTCAACCCTTAAAAATTACACCTTACATTTATATATATACACACACAAAATTAAGATTATTTTATAAATGTTTATTTTCCTTTTTAATAATAATAGGTAAATACAAAAAAAATATTATAATTATATGTAAATGATTATTCGTCGTCACTGCTATTCTCTTCGATGATTGGAGGAGAATTTAGGCAGTTGTCGCCGGAGCATGTTCCACATATCGAATTACGTATATATACAAAAAAGATCTAAATGCTTAAAAATTCTTGTTTGACCTAAATTTTCCTAAAATTATCACCTATACACGTGTTTATTTTTTTGACGATAACTTTCTTACTTTTTAAGATTTTTAATCGCACAAAGGCTCATTTTGTAGGTAATTGTAAGGGCTGCGTGAATTTTTGAGTTGATCTTTTTTAAGCCCTTCATTTTTAAGGATTTGAGGGCTCGAAAAGGGTGGTTCTCTCATTCATATGATAACTTAAAATGGCGATATCTCGATTAATATTAATTTTAGAAGAATAAAATTAAACAGCAAAACCATCAGCAAAAATAAAGCTAATTTTTTTTACAATTGTATTTTTTCGTACACCCTTTAATTTTTATGTTACAGCGTAAAATTTTTTTTTCAAAAATTTGAAAAATTTATTTTCAAAAATTAAGTTTTTTTCGAAATCATGCTTTGTAAGTGAGCCAAAGACCCAGAACATATTCTTAGAACATAAATGAAGAAATCTGTAAATGAATTGCATTTAATTTTAATTCTGTCGCCAAAGGCACTGATTTGTTAATCAATTTAAAAAAAAATATTTCTAACATATTTCCGTTAATTTTGATTCTAAAGACTTTTAAAACAGCTCATTTCAAAGGTTTTTCAAAGTACTTTAAAAAAGTGCAAATAGTTTTTTTCCTAATATTTATGGTTTTGGCGTTATTTAACGCTAACTGGTTTCAGTTTAATTTTTAGCTAACATATAATAGGTAATGTTTAAAAATCCATAACTCGGTTGCAATTAGAGAAAAACAAAATAATGTCATTAGATTTGTTTTTTTTATTACCTTTCTTTTTGTTCATTACAACTTTTTGGCTAAATCCAATGGTTTTAGAGTTATTTGGAAGAAACTGTCCGAAAACAAGCACTTTTTCAGTAAAAAATCAACTTTTTCGATGACGAATTACTCGGAAAGTATTGGATTATCCAAAAAACTTTATATAACATTTGTTACTTAAAATTGGCTCCTCTATCGATTCATGAGGTTAGTTTGGGCGTAAAAATTTCCACCCCCAAGAAGGGGAGGGAACCACCTCCAGGGCAAAAGCACATTTCGGCACTATACAAGATTTATTCCTTGAGGCATTCCCCACATTCAGTCAAAATTTCACGTCAATCGGTTCAGTTATAAAGAATTCGGAGGTAAAAACCCTGAGTAACTGGACTATATTGAGATCTGTTGACAAAGAAGGTTTGTATCTAATTAACAGCTAAACTGCCGTAAGAAATAATTCTCCAAATCAATAGTTGCTGCTCAAGAAATTGATATAAATAACTCTGGCGATCTCCATGCGGGGCGTCAGCTGCTAGTCTATTACGGAAAAGGAAACTTACCGCCTCGGTGTGGATGGGGTGGACTGCGAAGAGAAGTCCTGCAACAGCGGCGAATGGCGGCCTCAGCCCGGCCACGCACAGGCACACCCGGGCGAACAGGATGGAGGCTGCGGCGTGCAGCATCACGTTAGTCAAGTGGAACCAGGTCGGCTGTAGGCCGAAAAATAAATAGTTGGCCCTGGAAAGAGAAAAGTAGTTATAGAGGAGATATTCAATATAGATAGCATTGAAAAAAAAATCAAATATTATTTTTGTGTTATCCTCAATATTCTTAAATTAAACGCTTTGTAAATAATCCCGCGACAACTGATAAGAAGAAACTGAGATAGCAAATATGCAGTAATTCCCTAAATATAACAAAAGATCCTTATTGTTTTGACTTGTTTTCATTATTTGTATGTTGGCATTTATTAAATAATGTTAAATGCTCCTTATATAGGAATATTATACAGGGTGTAACTAAATAAGTGTAAAACATTTAAGGGGGTGATTCCTCATCGAAAAAAAATAGGATCTTTCATATAAAGAAACTTTATTGGAGCATCCCTTGTTAAGATACAGCCCCATAAAATTTGTTCAACAATTTTTTTCACAAGCACTAAACAAGTTCACTAAACAAGTTACAATATTGAAATTAACCTGACATTTTCTACTACCAAAAAGACACTTAGCCAGTAATTTATTTGGTTTACCCCATGGTTGTAAGGGGTGGAAAACGCAACCCCTAAAATTTATTTCCAACGTAATTTTTTGTCTTATTATTTTTTTACCATTTAAAAATTTATTTCCGATAGCCTGTTTCATTCTAAAAAAAAATGTCTCTTGAATTTTTTGCCCAAATTAAACCAGTTCGCAGCAAAAAATTATTTTACGAACAAGATACATATCGCCATAAAACGAAAATACGAAACTAATTTATCTAGTAGGCCGCCATTAGCGATACTGACAATTAAATTGGAATCAAGCTGTCAGTTTGTAAATTTTTGAAATTGAAGTAATACTAATTGTGTATTGTTCTGTTCTTAATTTGTTACTTTAATAATTCACTTGTTATTAAAATGGCATACACAAATGAGGAAATGGCTGATATGCATTACGTTTACGGTCTGTCGCAGGGGAATGGGTTAGAAGCTTCTACAAGATATGCTGAAATGTATCCTCAACGGCAGCATCCTTCACATAGAATATTTGTCTGACTTCATCAACGATTACGTGAATATGGTTCATTCAACAAAAGAACGCAGGATTGTGGTCGCCATCGAGAAGTAAGAACACCACAGCTTGAGGCAGCAGTACTTAATTTGATAGAAGAACAACCTACTACCAGTACTAGAAAGATTGCTTTCCAGCTAAATGTTGATCATATGACGGTATTTCGAATTTTAAAGGAACATCTCTTATACCCTTACCATCTGCAACGAGTACAGGCACTGTTACCGCGAGACTTTCCGAACCGTCTTGAATTTTGCAATTGGATGCTGGAAATGATTAGAAGAAATCGTGACTTTCTGAAGACGATCGAATTCACAGACGAATGTAGTTTTTCTCGGGACAAGATTATTAATTTTCATAATTACCACATATGGGCTGATGAAAACCATCACGCTATTGTCGAAACTAACCATCAAGAACAGTTTTCTCTTAAGGTGTGGGTCGGAGTTATTGGGGATTATTTAATTGGGCCTCATTTTCTACCTCCTCGATTAAATGGTGAGGCATACGTTCAATTTTTAAGAAAAGTGCATCCCCCCGTACTGCTGGAGGAAGTTCCTTTGGGCGTCAGAAGGGATATGGTTTTTATGCATGATGGGGCTCCCGCCCATTTTAGTCAAGTAGCACGTCAGCATTTAACTGAAACATATGCAAATCAGTGGATAGGTCGAGGAGGACCACAGAATTGGCCCGCTCGATCCCCGGATCTCAATCCTCTGGATTTGTCTACTTGGGGCCATTTGCAGCATTTGGTTTATCGTACTCCTGTTCGCGATGTAGAGGACTTAAGAAACCGCATTATCGATGCGTGCAGGGTAATTAGAGAGACTCCAGGAATATTTGAGCGAATACGTGGCTCAATGCGCCGACGTCTAGACGCATGCGTAATGTCTGAAGGTAGACATATTGAACATTTACTATGATTTCTACATGTTGTATGTTTTGTTATTATTAAATTAGTTTTGATTATTCCCCTTTAATCATTTAATGCAGGTAGTAACTACAAAATAACAGTAAATCCAGTCCGCATTTATGACGATGTATCTCTGTAGTTGTTCGTAAAATAATTTTTTACTGCGAACTGGTTTAATTTGGGCAAAAAATTCAAGAGACATTTTTTTTTAGAATGAAACAGGCTATCGGAAATAATTTTTTAAATGGTAAAAAAATAATAAGACAAAAAATTACGTTGGAAATAAATTTTAGGGGTTGCGTTTTCCACCCCTTACTACCATGGGGTAAACCAAATAAATTACTGGCTAAGTGTCTTTTTGGTAGTAGAAAATGTCAGGTTAATTTCAATATTGTAACTTGTTTAGTGCTTGTGAAAAAAATTGTTAAACAAATTTTATGTACCCCCTTTAAGGGGCTGTATCTTAACAAGGGATGCTCCAATGAAGTTTCTTTATATGAAAGATCCTATCTTTTTTTCGATGAGGAATGACCCCCTTAAATGTTTTACACTTATTTAGTTACACCCTGTATAGGCCGTGTTAGTTTAGGTTGTGCTTATACTCCTTGTAGATCACATGTTATTGGACATAACAAACTAGAGTCACAAAAGCGCCATGTTCACTGAATTTGCTATACTTAAACTTCGAGCACTGCATTAGCTCTATTTGCTGTGATTGCTATCCATCTATAAAAACAACGTCATTTGCACTAAGGTCTCACGCAGCACTATATTACTATATTCGCTATGTATATCAGAAAAAGTAAATACGCAATGCTACATATCACTAAATTCACTTAAAAACTGTATATTTGCTGAATATGGACAAAGTTCGTCATCAGCGTCACTAATATTTCAACAAATATAGCCGAGAAGTAGATCTGTTTGGATTTGTCTGTCTGTCTTTTAACACCTATCGTAGACAGGAGGATTATTTTCAGTTTGAAAGAAAAGAACAAAGAAAATAACAAATCAGGGCACATATTAGCCATGTTCCGTTCTTACCCTATAATGTTAACAGTTAATGTTGTGACTACGTAAAACTTTATGCTTCTGTTTGCTACGATCGTTGTCCGTAGAAAAAAACAACCATTACTGTTATGCTAAGGCAGTGGCGGCTCGTGACATTGTAAATAAGCGAAGCAAGTGGCTTTTTTACTATGTGTGCAAGAAAAAAAAACGCCGCAGGCAAAATTTTTTAAATTTTCAAAGTCAAATGACTAAATGCATCTGGAAATTTTTATAGAAAAACTGACGTTCAAGAGGATATGCATTCAGATTTTATAAAGGATATGCACTCAGATTTTATAAAAAATAATACATACGCAACTTTTTATTATTTATTTTATTAATCCGCTATGTAGGTATTTGATAATATAATAAGTATCTACATTAAATTTAGTCTTACTTTGTTTTGTTGGAAGAAAATAAAAAAAAGGAAATAAAAATAAAAAATTTGCAAAATTTTGTTGCGTTATTTCTTAAAATTGCATGATAACCGTATTTCCTAAAAAATTTCGACCGAATGATCTAAAAACTAGAATCTTAGAGCTTCAAAATGCTTATTTTAATTCCCGATACGACCATTTTTTACCTAAATACAGTCTGTTAAAAATCAAGAAAAAATTTCGGAAATTCTTTTGACCCTTTAATTGTTTGCATTAGTGTATAATATTTATTTTAATAAGTATTACCCTTTACTGATTACAATATGAACAAATAATAATATCAACTAATATATAACCGATATACCGACATATAACTATACCGACAAACAACAACGCCAAGCACTGTTTTCCACTGCACTGGCCAAACCAAGTGAACAGCGTTCGAGACTAAACTAATTATAGAATACCACGCAAAATATTATTTACGACCTAGTGGATCAATACAGGTTTGCTTTGATGACCAGCGTGCCGCCGTCGATTCTACATCAGGCGGACTGCCTACCAATACCGGACTATTCGAGTATAAATTAAGAGACATATAATGGCTAATATTCTATGGATAATGGATAAATTTCTATGGATAATAATATTATGTGGATATATGGCTAATATAGCACATTCCTAATATCTGTCATTTTGGACACGTTGCGACGAATACAGCCGGCATAGTGCTATATGTGGCTTTGTATCGTAAGCATCTATGTGACCAGGCGAGTTTAAAACAATCGTTGCTGATTTTAGTATACATAACGAACATAACGGACGTAGCTATTTAGCGCTCTATGTAGCCCTACCATAAATCTGGAGCTTGGTAGAAAAAGGGTCAATGTCCATTGCAGTGGACATTGGTCGTTTGTCAAACGTTTTATTTATTTATTTAATTTAATTCACCCAACGGGAGAAACCCAATTATAGGATGAATATTACAGCTACAATAAATACACATTAACACAAGAAACATAAACATTTAAAACAAGTATAAATAAAAATTACCAAAAAGTACAAACCTTAATCAGAAACAATGGTCAGTCAATTAATAAAAAAAATAACAAAACGGTAAAGTCACATGGGAATTAATATATCTAAAATCATTACCAACAACAGAAACAACAACATAAGTAGGTAATATAAAAAACTAACAAGAAATTAAAAATCCGATAACTCAATTGTGAGAATAGAAAATTCTTTTAATATGTGCCAAAGAAGTATTGAAAATGTCCAGGCTATTCTCCATATTATGATAATTAAAAAGCATTTGATGTAAAGGAGACCACCGCAATATGTTAGAAGGAAGATTAAACAAACTATTTGATCTGGCATTTATTCTAGGAACACGGTAATTTATTTGTGTTGTAAGCTCAATGCAATCAATGTCGTGGTTGACAATTTTGTACAAGAACATTATCGAGTACATAACCCTCCTCTTAATTAAGCTATGCATTTCAAACCTATCCAATAACAACTCCTGAGGATATCCCAGAGCTGGATAGACTCCATCTAAGATAAAACTGGCCGATTTAAAAAACCTCAGCATTTCAAGGACCAAAGTCCATACATTGGCCCTTTTTCTATTAAACTAAGATGGACTTAGGCCATTTTAAAATTTAAATAATTTAAGGCTTATAATACTTGTTGACATTGGCCCTTTTTGTGATGCAAATCTGTAACATGGGTAGTCCAGGAGACTCATTGGCTGTTAAATGTAATTTTTGGACATTGGTCCTTTTTCTACCAAGCTCCAGAAATATCACTTTATAATTTTATTTAATAAAATATCACATCTGGGTCCACGTATTGAACAATATCACCTAAATGAAACGTTAACTAAATTAAGTTTGTTTGTAGAACTAATCGAAAACAGCAAAAAAATTGCAATGGGCATTTGATGATACATCAAATCAAAAATTGCAAATAGTTTATGAAATTTTACATCTACATACATGTACTTTTAGTCTAGAACACGTTTAGGCTAGAGCATGAGGCATGGCTCCATTACGTCATTACTGGCAAATTAGTCCAGTTGGTAGAGGTTCGGCCTGTGGCAAACCTTGATAATCCGGTAATAACTACACAGGCCTACTTTAAATGATGCGTACAATAACAGGCTAATTTGCTAACAAAGGATTTTATCAGGAAAAAAGTTATTAACAATTTAATCGTGAAAAAATTTTTTTTAGTAGTTTTCTTTAAATAACTCAGCGGGATGAATTTGTACGAAAAAATGCTTAGGACATGATTTTGTTCGTAATAAAAGTAGCTACAAAATGGCTGTGGTCTGATTACGAAATTTGCAATAACAAAGCCGTGAGATTGAAAAAACTGTATAAAACGTCAATTTTTTAAAGTTGCTGTAAAAATGTCAATTATAAACAAAAAGTGATAAAACTTTCGAAAACTATAGTTCAATATTATATACAATAATGACGCTAAAGCCGAAAATCAGCAGAGCAAAACTTTTTGTTCTATAAGGTGTTATACATTCATCGGCATCTGAAACTCGAAACTTTGCCAAATTTGTTCGAAGCTTTACTGACGCTTGAAATTTGGTACACACATAGTGTATATATGCAGAAGCTAAAAGCAATTTGCAAAATTCAAGTATCTTCATTTTTGCAGTTTTGGTAAGGTTTTATACGTCACCCTAGTTTTATACGTCACCGTTTTTTTAATTTTTGGACGTATATTTACGTATACTTATAAGATAGATATTCCATTACGGTAGATTAGCCAGCCAAATTACCTACAATTTAAAAACAAAAATATTTTCATCGTTTAGATCCTAAGCTATTTAACATTTTGCGCCTGTTAGCCATACTCGTACATTATGCAACATATCAACGTAAAACAAAAACGTACGTGTGGGGTAAACCTTTAACTTTAAGTAAACAATGTTATTGTTTAAATTTACTGTTGCATATTTCTAATAGTATACAAGCGCCGAAGAGCAGAGCTCGCGCTCGAAAATGAAAATTTAAAGGTTTACCCCACAGGTACGATTTTGTTTTATGTTGATATGTTGAATAATGTACGACTACGGCTAACAGGTGCAAAATGTAAGTAGCTTAGAATCTAAACGATGAAAATTATTTTTTTTTTAATTGTAGGTAATTGTGCTGGTTAATCTACCGTGATGGAATATTTTATAAATATACATATATATTTTTCCAAAAATTAACAAAAACGGTGACGTATAAAACTAGGGTGACGTATAAAACCTTACCAAAGCTGCAAAAATGAAGATAATTGAATTTTAGAAAATGCTTTTGGTTTCTGTACCTATATTTACAATATGTGTATAGCAAATTTCAAGTGTCAGCAAAACTTCCAACAAATTTGGCAAAGTTTCGAGTTTCAGATGCCGATGGATGTATAAAACCTTATAGAACAAAAAGTTTTGCTCTCCTGATTTTCGGCTTTAGCGTCATTATTGTATATATAGGGTGATTCAGGTTTTAAGGCACAAACTGAAATGGGTGATAGATCTTATCATTTTAAGCAAAAAAGTTTATATAAACATGAGTCCGATCTCGATCAGTAGCGGAGCTACAGGGGGTCAAAGTTTATTTATTTTTGTCTATTAATTAAAATAAAAAATGGTAAAATGTATGTATGAACCATTTAACCAACTTTAAAACCTTAAAACAACTTGATCCTCAACCTTCTGTATCGATCCCCGCTACTGATCCAAATTCGACTCATGTTTAAAAACATTGCAATTTTAGTACAATTTATTGCATTTTTAACGAATTTGTCCAAGAATAAAATTTAAGCGGAACAGGCAAAATTAACATGTTTTAGAACGGATATGCTTATTTATCTCGAAAACGGTTGTTTTCTCGAACAAAATTGAAAAGCAAAAAAACCCTCTAAATTGAACTAGCAACCCAATTTGCTAACTGGAAGATGTCAGAGGCGTACTACGAAAAAGTTTGGGGGGATAAAGAAGCCTCAACCCCCAAAAACGTATCACCCTGTAGATTTAAAAAATCTTTAAAATGTTTGAAATTATGTCCTTATAGGAAGTATTAACCACACCAAATTTTAAATCGATATTTTGAAAAGTGAGCGAGATATTTTAATTAATAGAAAAAAATAAATAAACTTTGACCCCCTGTAGCTCCGCTACTGATCGAGATCGGACTCATGTTTATATAAACTTTTTTGCTTAAAATGATAAGATCTATCACCCATTTCAGTTTGTGCCTTAAAACCTGAATCACCCTGTATATTGAACTATAGTTTTCGAAGTTTTATCACTTTTTGTTTATAATTGACATTTTTACAGCAACTTTAAAAATTTGACGTTTTATACGGTTTTTTCAATCTCACGGCTTTGTTATTGCAAATTTCGTAATCGGACCACCGCCATTTTGGAGTTATTTAAAGAAAACTAATAAAAAAAATTTTTTTCACGATTAAATTGTTAATAACTTTTTTCCTGATAAAATACTTTGTCAGCAAATTAGCCTGTTATTGTACTCATACATTTAAAGTATTCCTGTGTAGTTATTTCCCAGACAAGAAAATGTTATCAACAGTAACGTTTCGGCCTCTGCCGACTGGACTAAATAGTGCGTACGTGGCTTTAGAGCACGGCGCTTTTAGCTATAAAAAAGCGTTTTCTGTGCCGGAATCAAGAGTAGCCGTATCGAAACAAATCTTTCCAAATACTCCTCCCCACTCAGCAGATGCTCGCCGAGTGGAACCACGTTCAGCTGTAGGCCGAGGGACAAATAAGTTGGCCTCGGAAAAAACGGAATTGTTTAGAGCGGGCTCTAGTGAAGCGTGATATGACGGTGCGGGCAGTAAACACCGAATACAGAGGATTCGACGTGCCCGGATTTATTGATAAGGCGCATTTTTAATCCGGGGTCTCGGGAGGTGTGGGACGCGGGGATGGGGGTTTGCTTACGGTAGTTCCGTTTCCGATAGGTACGGGTCATAAAGTTAAGGTGTAATTCAGTTTTCCTTTTTCCTTTTTGGTATCTCATTTCAACGGCGTCTATAGGGTGAGGCAATGATTTTAAGAAAAAAAAGTTCAGGTTTCGTTTCATTGCACATAAATCAAATAAATGAAACTTACTCAAAAACATTATATCTAAAGAGAAAACAGTATCCTGTTCTTAATTAAAAAAAATATACGGAGTGTCTCAAAAGTGACGTCTGTCCTTCTGGGATTTGATTAATAGTCCAATCAATAGACAGAAGAGCTTACAAAAAATACCATCTGGAAACAAAAAATATGGTAATATAGGAAAAAAATTCTAAGAAAGATGCCAATAATAAATAAAACGAACTCCAATCGAAAAAAAGTTAAATGAGAAAGTTGTAGCTATCGATTCGTATTTTTAAATATATCGCTTGCTATATTACTTTTCGAGATATATCGAAAAAACCGTCAAAAATCGACTTTTTTGTTTTTGCAAATTAAGGTTTTGAAACTCGTTACTTGCTTTAAATATAGCCATCGGCAAGCAAAAAAGTGTATTTTTTAAATTAAAAAAATATTGAAAATTTTTCGAGTTCTATCGATTTTTCGAAAAAAATGTCATTTCGAAAATCGGCTCTTCTTGCTCGACGATTAGTTGTAGAGAAACGAAACAGGGCTCATTTTTTTCCTTAAGAGTTGTACTTTCGTGGTAAAACATAGTGAAAGCGATTTTATTAATTTGAAGTGTCCAAAGATGATTTTGAACAAAGTTAACATTTTTTGGTCGGGTTTTTCTTGAATATCTTTTTCGATTTTCATTTCTCGATAATGTCTATTACAGGTATCGATTGTTAGCATTTTTACGCGATTTTAAAAATGTTGCTCTACGACCTTCAGGGGCCGAGATTTTTTTTTTCAAAAATTCCACAGGCCGCCATTTAAGTCCTACAGCGACCATTCTCACAGAGATTGGAGTTGAAGACTTATATTTTCAACAAAAAAATACTGTGGTTCATTTTAGCCTTTTCTGTATTTTTAATTGTGCGTCATACCGAAGCAAAAATTCTTTTGTACTTAATTTGGGATAGCTCGACGAGATAAAACAAAATATGACGTTTATGACAGCTTCAAAAGCATAATTACCTTTGAAAAAAATATCATGTAGCCGCGTCAGTGGTTGCAAAAATAAAATCTGTGGTTGTAAAAAAATGTACAAGCGTTTGTTTACATTGTGATGCATCCCAATGTGAAAATTTAGAAATTCCAAAAATCCAATTAGACGATGATTGTTTTGACGTGTTTGAATCACTCATTGATGTATAACGAATTATGTGGAAAATGAAGTTGGTCGCGTGGAAAATATAGGAAACAAAACCATGGAAGAAGAAAAAAATGAATCACAATAGAGAGAATTGAAGAGAAGAAGAATTGAAACATAAGAGTGATATATTTACTTGCATAAGATGTGAAAAAAAAAATGTATCGACGAATATTTTTATACCACATAATTTTCTGTTCGATAATTAAATAAATATTTTGTAATACTTACTTTTATAACAAGAAGATATAATTACCATAAAACGTTATACACTGAAAGAAATGCGTTTTATTCTTTATTAGAATTATATATGCCATTATAAGACCATTGTATACTACAGGGTCGGAAAGTCCCCATGGTTCATCGGCCGTTACGTGAGAGCGATAAAGAAAGTCATAGAAATCCGTGCGATAGAGAAAGATGGCTATAATGAAGGCGTCTAATAGTCCCACCCATTTCGCCTTCCACAAATAAGATCCACCTCTTATTTGTGGAAGGGTGAAATGGGCGGTGGTTTTCATTATAGCCATCTTTCTCTATCGCACGGATTTCTATGACTTACTTTATCGCTCTCACGTAACGGTCGATGAACCATGGGGACTTTCCGACACTGTATATGTGACAGTTAAACAGGTGAATATTGGATATAAAACGCGTATTGCTAGCACAGTTGTATAGTGAATATAAACCTTATTCTTTATTAAATTATTGTGTAACTAGTATACAACGTTTTTTATACCCTTTACGAAATAATAGCAATAACTGTTATTAAAGTGTTCCATATCGTTATTAGAACATCTAGTACTGGTTATAAGTTTTATAATAATAAATGTATTAAACTGTTGTATACTCTGTATGAGTTAAAAACATATGTCATTAAGTTTTCAGAAATTTTATTGGATAACTGTAATTACAAGCTAAGGTTCTAATGTAAACATACATAAAACATACTTTTAAGCATTAAAAATGATGACAAATCGCTCCCAAAACTGTCCAGTTTATTTTCTTAGCAACGATGCACCCGTATTTTCTTGTATTACATGAGAATTTGCACTATAACTCTTCCACCTTAAGAATGAAGCATCCCCAGAAAGGTTGAGCTTCTTTCCATATAATTTTATTTCCTCTGGTTGATTGACTTTATACCCATGCTCTTCTTTGTCACCGTTAACCTTCTGTTCCTCCATCTTATGTAAAACTTAACATCAGCGATTTCTAATAGGACCTACAAAATAATAATTTTTAAGATTTAGACAAGATTTACATTTGAAAAAACAAAACAATTACAAGCCATAAAACAGTTAGATACTTACATAATAATTTTCCATTTCACACAACGCGATATGATCATGTATCCCACAAAACATGTGCATATACTGTCCATTTTCATCAAACTAGACGTGTGTAAGTCGATGCACAGCGGACTGTCGGAAATTTTACGATTGTTGTATTTTCTCTTCTTGAGTAAAGATAATAAAGACGTTGTGGTTTTGTGTGTTTATTTTGACAATGATTGAACATGTATGGACAATAAAAGTGGACTGTATAAGATAGTTGAGTACCGTTCTGCTTCATGCATAGCATGCTACTGAAATCTTAGAAGGGATGAGCTCGTGCGGCGAACCCTAAATCAGCGGCTGGAATAGCCAGGTTTCTTATTGAGTCGGCGCACTTCGCTCTCGGGTCTGACATATGATTATTATTACAAGACTATGAATATAACTTAACAACGATCATAACCGATTATGCACCGAGAGGTGACGATCACTTAACCATTATAAGATGCGTTTTACACGTTAAAAACGGAAACATATTCAGTATAAGAACGAATAATTCTGTTAATACAATTGTTATATACAAATTCGGATACTGGTCTTTATACAACAAATCTTCCCTACTATACAACTGGAATATAAAGTCTATAACACCTAATAATGTATAAGTAATTCATTATAACCTTTATTTCATAGATGCATATGGTGTATTAAGCACCTTCCATTTAAATTCATTGAATAAGGAGTATGGAGATGATTGCTTTTTTTTAATAAAAGTTGTATATTGGTTATAAAAGTTTTAATATGCGCTATACACATTATTCTAGATAAACAGTTTAATAAGCCCATTTCTTTCAGTGAAGTTTCAAAACATTAATTTGTAAGAGATACAGCAAAAACAAGAAAAGTCGATTTTTGACAGAATAGTAATATAGCAATCGATTATTAATAGCTACAACTTTCTCATTTAACTTTTTTCGATTGGAGTTCAAGTTTTTTTTATTAGCCGTTTTTTTTTTGACTTTTATGAATTTTTTAGGTTAACTTCGACGTTTATGCGCCACAGGAAAAATACACTGTCTTTCTTATAATTTTTTTCCTATATCACCATATTTTTTGTTTCTAGGTGGTATTTTTTGTAAATTTAACATAAGACCATGACAAGTTGATTGGATTATAAGGGGATAAAAACAAACCGAAAATCAAGAGTGAAAATTTTCGAATTGTTTTTCTTTTATGCAAAAAAATTATTGAAAAAAACTAAAAAAGTGAATATCCATTTTTTTTTATCTCAAAACTGAGGTCTGCGCTTATGGGGACCAAGACAAATTTATAACCAATAGTAAATAAATATAGTTTCGGATGGTCGGTTGTACCTAGGTGTGAGGAATCATTTTAACCTAAAAAGGATAGAGAAAAACATTTTAATAATAAAACAATTTTATAAAAAGGACAGGAGAAACTAAAAACATAATGTGCTTAAATAATAGAAATTGTTTTTACAAAAAGTGTTCAAATAAGATGCCTTCTATTTTAAGACAAACATCGAAACGATTTAACAATGAAACACGAACCATTTGTAGCATTGTGCACAGGAGCTACTATATTTTCGGGATTTATAAAAAATCTTTTCTTTTAAATGACCCCAAAAGAAAAAATCTAGGGTGATCTAGGAGGCCATGTTATGGGTCCACCTTTCCCAATCCATCTGCCTGGGAAGTTTTGATTCCGTTTATTTCTTACTCGTAGTAGTTTAGTTGTTTGTTTTGAAGTTTTGCTAAAAATTCCACAGTTATTCTCGCAAGAAATTACATGATTTTAGGTGATTACACAAAAAATAGTAGATAACTTGAAAACTAGAAGAGATAGGTATAAGGAACCCTGATACCGCTCGAAAGAGAATAAAATTGTGTTGCAGAATATAGAAAAACATACAGGGTGTTCCATTAAAAAAAAACGACTTATGAAGCTTTGAAGTTAACTAAACTCGGCATTAAATTTCTAGCACTCTGTATGCAATTAAGCCAATTTGAAAGTATGGATGGGAAGCTTAGAGGTCTAGCATTCTAATCGACATGGCGCCGGGGACAGATGTATTGTCAAGTGCTCCTCAAAATAAAAGTTGTAAAAGGTGTAAATCTAATTTAGTTAATGGTGTTAAGTGCAATAAGTGTGGAAACTGTTATCACGCGAGCTGTGCAAAGTTATGCCCTTCAGTATCATTTATAAATAAAGAGCAAATCCTATGTTGTGACCATCATGTAAAAAGTGACGAAGATGTGACCTTCTTTGAGGCTATGGAAAACCTATCAGATGACAACAAAGTAGATATTAGTATAATTAATTACATTATTAAACAAAAAGATGCAGTCATTAGTGAATCCCTCTGATAAAATTCTAGACGAAACAAAAAGCTATGCTGATAAGGTGAATGTAAATAAACATGACAGGGTGAACGTAAATAAATTGAAAACCTCAACCTCAAATAATATAAAAAGTAGTGGTGCTACAACAAAAATAAATCAAGTCACAACTAATCAAATAATTGCTGCAATCTTAGAAAATGAGACGCGTTCAAAATGTAGCAGGTATATTAATCTAGTAGAAAATGATGGCGTCTTTGAAAATAAAACTGATAAGTGGACTGAAGTCACAACCAAAAAGAGACCCAAGCCACAGGTTGTTGTTGGGAGCAACCAGAATATTGAAGTCAATGGAGTAGCTGTAATTTGAGTACCGAAAACTGTTGCACTCCATGTTTATCGAGTTGAGCCAAGTATGAAGGTGAATATTCTTACCAATTTACTGAAGGCACATTTTCCTGAGGTTGTTTGTGAAGCGATGATTTCAAAACATAATCAACTTTACTCTTCCTTTAAGGTTTACATATGAAAGCAACTTTGATAAGGCAATGGATGCACATAAATGGCCAAGCGGTGCTTGTGTCCAACGGTTGTTTCAACTTCGGAGAAAAATACATTTTACAAGTTAATGAAGACAACCGACACCGTGAACTTAGTAAATAGTTCAACTTCAGATTACCAAACTCCACCAAACTCTATGGATCACATTATTTGTGGACAAGAAGGTGTGGTAAGCCTTTGCCATATTAACATTCAATATATATCCAACAAAGTAGACGAGATTAAAATTTTTTTGAATCAATTTGTTTATGACTTATTTTGCATATCGGAACATTGGCAAACTGAGTCAAATTTAAGAATGTGTCATATTAGTGGCTACTACTTGGCATCTTTTTATTGTAGAAACATGAATGAACATGGAGGTGTGCGCATTTACTTAAAAAGTCATATTAAGCATAGATCATTAGACTTGAGTTTTTTTAATACTAAATTTCATGCTGAGTTTTGCGGCATTGAACTAGTTGAGCATAATATAATTATAATAACTTTATATAGGTCTAGCGGTTTTGGTGATTTTACTCAATTTCTGAATAAGTTGGAAGCTGTGCTTATAAAATTTTGTACAGGTAATAACCGTATTGTATTAGTAGGTGACTTTAATGTGAATTTTAATACTTCAACGAATAGTCGTTCAGATTTACTGAATGTGTTTGAATCTTTCGGTTTGCGACCAACAATTTCAGATTATACTAGAGTAACTGAAACAAGTAAAATTTGTATGGACAATATTATAACCAATATAAAAGTAAGTAATACAGGAATTTTAAAACAAAGATCTACATTGCAAACTGTAAACTGGTCTTTTGAACAATCTTCTCCTGACAAAGCTGCTGAAATATTTTTACAATTCATCTCCAATTTAATCGTAATTATTTTTCCTCTTCGCAAAAATAGTTTAAAAAATAAAGTTCCAGTTAAATTTATGAACGACATAAAAAAATTTAGAGAATGCTTGTCTACGATTAAACTAATTAGCTCGATAACAAGGGATCCGAAGGATTTTGCAATACATAAGGTACTGCGAAGTGATTATAAGAAATGTGTAAGAGGTGCTAAAAGAACGTGTTTTTATAATTTTTTAATAACGAGCGTTCAAATAAAAACGTGGTCAAGTTGGTTCTGAAAATTTGGACGTAGGGCGTAGCGTATAGCAAATGAACTTAAACGTCATCTGTCAAAGCGCTGTATCGCCGCTTTGTTATTGAAACTGACAGCTGCTATACAGCTCGTTGAGAAATGAGGTTAAGTTGGTCGCTATAAGCTACGCCCTACGTCCAATGTGTCAGAGCCAACTTCGACAACGTTTTTATTTGAACGCTCGTTATATTTTAATAATAAAAATAGAGATAGTTGGCGTATCATTAATTACGAGCGACGTCAGAATTACGGTACTGGAGAATATTCAAATTTATGAGCTGATGAGATGAACAGATATTTATAGCGGATAATATAATAACGTCACTTCCTGGTATAACATATAATGAACGTGATATTGCTAAATACTGCAATGCCCCATCGTCTTCTTTTTCTCAAAACCAGTAACGACAGATGATGTCAGAAATGCTATTTTGGAATTAAAAAATTCATTTGCTGTTGATATGTATGGTATAAATTCACCAATTTTAAAACAAATTTGTGATTTGATTATCATTCCCCTTACTGTTCTTGCCAATAAATGTTTTTCAGAAGGGGTGTTTCCAGACTGTTTTAAGAATAGTAAGGTTATACCACTTTTAAAGAAGGGCAATCCTACCGAGCCAGGCAACTATCGCCTACTTTCAATTATCCCATTATTTGGAAATGTTCTGGAACGTATTTTGAATAATAGATTAATGGATTATTTTGAAACTTTTTTCACCAGAACCAATTTGGATTTAGAAGCAAATTATCCATAACTAAAGCTATGTATAAAATGGTGGAAAGCATAGTCGATAGTCTTGAACAGTGCAAGTACTGTTCTGTAACACTATACAACCTGACTAGGGCTAAAACTAATTCAGTCGAACCTAAGTAATCGTAGACAAATTGTTTGCTTTAACAATTTTTATTCAGACCACATGCATCACGGAGTTCCACATGGCTCTGTTTTGGGGCTCTTGCTTTTTATTGTTTATGTTAACCATGTGTTCCCATTCCTATTACCTTTTCGCAGCACGTTATTTGCCGATGATACTACCATCTTTACGTCTGCCTATAATTTGGCCGGTCTTTCCTTGTTATCCGATGAAATGATTGAAAAAGCACAGAAATGGTTTTCAGCAAATAATCTAAAACTGAATGACAGTAAAACACACAATTTAATATTTTCAACTCGTAAGAATATAACGGAAAGCAAATCTGTAAAGGTACTCGGTGTATTTCTTGATGATTCCCTTACGTGGAATGCTCATATTGACAAACTGGGAACTAAACTATCTAGTACCTTGTTTTTAATTCGAAGATTGAACCACTTTTTTGAGTGACGACTGTTTGTATGGTTAATGATTAATTCTAGCTATACTGAACACTGTCGACCGCTTTTTAAAAAACTTAAAACTCTACCGTTACCATGTCTTTACTATATGCCACTCTCCTTGAATTTGATTCTCAGAAACATCTCTATGTTACCACACTCTCAATGTCATAGTTATGGGACGAGATCTGCGGACAATTTTATGATTCCACGTTATAGACTGACTAAATCAAAGAAAAATTCCTTAAATATCCATTTGTATAATATTGTGCCGACTAGTTTAAAGTCCTTGAATGCTCGTAATTTTAAACAGAAAATAAATATTTCTTGTTACGCATTGTTTCTACTCAGTTAATGAGTTTTTAAAATTTTCTGATATGCATACATTATGGTAATGGTCTTATCGCTCCTTCTTAGACTAAGATGTTTATATAATCTCTTTTCTCTCGTTTTGTGTTCTATTGCTTGTAATATTTATTGTGATATATTTTTTTGTGTATATCTATACATTTTTGTTTTTGTATATGACTTGCCATAAAGATTGTACGCAATTTAACATGGTCAATAAACACTAAACTAAACTAAACTAAACTAAACTAAACTAAACTAAACTAAACTAAACTAAACTAAACTAAACTAAACTAAACTAAACTAAACTAAACTAAACTAAACTAAACTAAACTAAACTAAACTAAACTAAACTAAACTAAACTAAACTAAACTAAACTAAACTAAATTAAACTAAACTAAACTAAACTAAACTAAACTAAACTAAACTGAACTAAACTATCCCCCCTATAAATATTGTAGCTTTATCTTTCTTCTATAAAATACACATGGTTTGAAGCTAGTCACTGTTTCTCTCAATTTTTTTTTGAAAAAAATTAAATATCTCGAAAACCGTCAATTTTAGGAATAAGGAAACTTCATAAAAGTCCACCTAAAATAATACGTAGAATCCAAAAAAGTGGTACGTGGACGCCATTATTTTAGTTGAGAAGGGCATGCCCGAAAACCCGGTATCTCAAATTTTCAAAATTCAAATCGAAGTAGTCTCTGAAATAATTGTAATGAGCCGTCACCGTGAGACATCCTGTATATAGGGTGTTTCACTTAAAATAAGTTATGTATCGTCCAGAAGAAACGAAACACCCTGTATAACTGAAAATATTTTACAGGAATGCACAATATAATTCCAGACAACTTTTATATAAAACATATTTTTATTAAATTTAATATGCTATGGAAGAATCCACCTTAGGTGAAATTCCCGGTGTATGTTTATATGGTATAGTAGTATTGAGACACACTGTATATTTAATGCAGACTTTAGTCAACTATATTCAGAAACTTATAAAAAAAATAGTTAACATTGAAACGGGGACTAAAAAATATATAGGTAGTGAAAGATAATGAGAATTCTGATTTGATCTGTTATAATTTCCATTAATAATAATTATATAAATAAACATACAGGTAGCCCATCGAAAACGTACCGCAAGGCATTACAGGGTAGTAAAGAACTTTTCGGCAAAATCCAAAAACAGGTAAAGTTTGCTTCTGAGGGGGACAACTTTTGGCGAAAAAAGCATAGCAAAATCTTCAACCCTCTAAGTGGGGGTGCCATCCCCTAAATTTTTTTAAATGGGAATGGGGGTCAAATGGGGGGTCATTAGAAAGGGCTTTTAATTCTCTATACATCGATTCTTACTTTTTGAAAATCGATCCATTATTTTAGAAAATATGCAGCTTTGAAAATACGAACAATATTTTTGACGAGAAATGCGAAAATCGATTTAATTTTACTTCAAAACTTACGGTATTAGCTTGGTAAATTCCTTCAAAAGAATTCGCTGTTTTTTTTCTGATTTGCGAATTCTTTAGCCTGATTTTGGTGAGCAAAAAATTGTCCGCTTTTTGTTTCGTATTTAGATAGGCCACAAGAAGTTGCTAGATAACTGTCTTGTGACTTGTAGTTGAAGAGTACCAATACTGCCGAGTCTTTTAAATTGATTAATTATGGTGTACTCAATTCCAGAAAGAGTAGAAATTATTGAGCTTTTTTTCAAAAACAATGAATGCGGAAATCGGGTCGCCGAACTGTTCAACCAACGGCATCCTGAGAAACATGCGTCTGGAAAAATTGTTCGCGAATTGGTGGCCAAATTTCGCGAAACTGGCTCCGTTCATAACAAAAAGAGGCAGGTTGAAAATCCGGTACTAAATGAACCTACGGAAATAGCGGTATTGGGGCAAGTGGCAATGGATAGTACGCTGAGTACAATGCAATTGGCTACTGCGACAGGAGTGAGTCGTACAAGTGTCCAACGAATATTAAAAAAATACAAATTCCATCCTTATAAGATTCGGCTAGTGCAAGAGCTAAATGAAGACGATTTTGATCGTCGTTTGCAATTTTGCGAAATAATGACTGAACGAGCGATAAACGATAATTTCCTCTTTAATGTGTGTTTTTCGGACGAGTGTACGTTCTTCTTGAATGGTTTAGTGAATCGCCATAATTGTCGTTACTGGGCTGATACCAATCCAAGGATTTTCCATGAGACACACTCCCAACACCCCCAGAAGTTGAATGTATGGGCAGGTATTTTTGGAAATTCCATTGTAGGTCCTTTTTTCCTTCCTGGAAATTTGACAGGCGATATGTACTTGGATTTACTACAAAATGTCATCGACCCAGCTCTAACAAATATCATAGAGGACGACCCTGCTTACAATGAACACGAACTGATTTTCCAGCAAGACGGAGCTCCTCCACATTACTCGCTCAATGTGCGCAATTACCTAAATGAGACGTTTCCAGGACGCTGGATAGGACGAAGAGGTGCAATTGAGTGGCCCCCTCGGTCACCCGACTTAAATCCTTTAGATTTCTTTCTCTGGGGGCACATTAAAAGCAAAGTTTACAGCACTCCACCTGATACCTTGGAAGATCTGCGAGGACGAATCATTAATGTATGTCGCGAAGTAACACCGCAAGTGCTCCAGAATGTTCGACAACGGTTTGAAGACAACCTGTATCATTGTATGCAAGTTGGCGGACAACATTTTCAGCATTTACTTGACTAATACCGTAAGTTTTGAACTAAAATTAAATCGATTTTCGCATTTCTCGTCAAAAATATTGTTCGTATTTTCAAAGCTGCATATTTTCTAAAATAATGAATCGATTTTCAAAAAGTAAGAATCGATGTATAGAGAATTGAAATCCCTTTCTAATGACCCCCCACTTGACCCCCATTCCCGTTTGAAAAAATTTCGGGTATAGCACCCCCACTTAGGGGGTTGAAGATTTTGGTATGCTTTTTGAGCCAAAAGTTCCCCTCAGAAACAAATTTGACGTGTTTTTGGATTTTGCCGAAAAGTTCTTTACTACTCTGTAATGCCTTGTGGTACGTTTTCGATGGGCTATCCTGTATATTTTTTTAATATACACTTAGTTATCAAAATACATGCTTTTATTCAAGGTAAATAGAGCAATTTAATGTAGTTAGTAAAGAATATTATAAGCAAATAAACGTTATAATAAAAATATGACTATATTGATTACGCATTAATTGACATAAAAACATCCAGTGTGTAATATTAAACGAAAAATCATTTAATTCAGAAAATAATATTAGTCCAGTTGGTAGAGGTTCAGCCTGTGTCAAACCTTGATAACCCAGAAATAACTACACAGGCCTACTTTAAAGGATGAGTACAATAACAGGCTAATTTGCTGACAAAGGATTTTATCAGGAAAAAAAAGGTATTAACAATTTAATCGTGAAGAAAATTTTTTTTACTAGTTTTCTTTAAATAACTCGGCGGCATGACTTTGTACGAAAAAATGCTTAAGACAATTTTGTTCGTAATAAAAATAGCTACAAAATAGCGGTGGTCCGATTACGAAATTTGCAATAACAAAGCCGTAAGATTGGAAATGACGGTATAAAACGTCAATTTTTTTAAAGTTGCTGTAAAAATGTCAATTATAAACAAAAAACTATAGTTCAATATATATACAATAATGACGCTAAAGCCGAAAATCAGGATAGCAAAACTTTTTGTTCTATAAAGTGTTATATATTCATTGGCATCTGAAACTCGAAACTTTGCCAAATTTGTTCAAAGCTTTGCTGGCACTTGAAATTTGGTACACACATAGTGTATATATGCAGAAACTAAACCCTAGTTTTATGTCACCGTTTTTTTTAATTTTTGGACGTATATTTATGTATATTTATAAAATATTCCATTACGGTAGATTAGCCAGCACAATTACCTACAATATAAAAACAAAAATATTTTCATCGTTTAGATCCTAAGCTACATAACATTTTGCGCCTGTTAGCCATACTCGTACATTATTCAACATATCAACATAAAACAAAAACGTACGTGTGGGGTAAATCTTTAACTTTAAGTAAACAATTGTTTAAATTTACTGTTGCATATTTCTAATTGTATACAAGCGCCGAAGAGCGGAGCTCGCGCTCGAAAAGGAAAAGTTAAAGGTTTACCCCACACGTACGATTTTGTTTATGTTGATATGTTGAATAATGTACGACTACGGCTAACATGCGCAAAATGTTAAGTAGCTTAGGATCTAAACGTTGAAAATTATTTTTTTTAATTCTAGGTAATTGTGCTGGTTAATCTACCGTGATGGAATATTTTATAAATATACATATATATTTTTCCAAAAATTAAAAAAAACGGTGACGTATGAAACTAGGGTGACGTATAAAACCTTACCAAAGTTACAAAAATGAAGACAATTGAATTTTGCAAATTGCTTTTGGTTTCTGCATATTTACAGTATGTGTGTACCAAATTTCAAGTGTCAGCAAAACTTCAAACAAATTTGGCAAAGTTTCGAGTTTCAGATGCCGATGGATGTATAAAACTTTATAGAACAAAAAGTTTTGCTCTCTTGATTTTCGGCTTTATCGTCATTATTGTATATATATTGAACTATAGTTTTCGAAAGTTTTATCACTTTTTGTTTATAATTGACATTTTTACAGCAAAAAATTTACGTTTTATACCGTTTTTTCAATGTCACGGCTTTGTTATTGCAAATTTCGTAATCGGACCACTGCCATTTTGTAGCTATTTTTATTACGAACAAAATCATGTCCTAAGCATTTTTTCGTACAAAGTCATCCCGCTGAGTTATTTAAAGAAAACTACTAAAAAAATTTTTTCACGATTAAATTGTTAATAACTTTTTTTCCTGATAAAATACTTTGTCAGCAAATTAGCCTGTTATTGTACTCATCATTTAAAATAGGCCTGTGCAGTTATTTCCGGGTTATCAAGAAAATGTCACCAGCAGTAACTTTTCGGCCTCTGCCGACTGGACTATATATTTTTTACACGTGCCTACCCGCACGTTGATCGTTTCTTTATACTCCCGTTTCTAAATGTTTGCGAAACCAAAGAAAAATAAATTGAATACTGGAAAATAAAGATTTCAGGGAGACCTCGGAATGTATAAAGAGAAAATAAACTTTCCTTACTAGAATCACAATTTTCTTTTAGAACTTTATGAAAATGTGTTCAGTGCAAACAAATTTTTGTGTTTTTTTATCTTATTTATCACATTTTTTTTATTATATTTATAATTTCTTTTATCAAATTATTTGCATGCTGTTTTTTTAAATTTAATTTAATTTTTTGATTAAAATATTTCAAGAACCTGCTTAATATATTAAAAAATTATTTCAAGATTGTAACGAAGATTACAGCGGCTTCGCTCTGCTTTCACTATCCTTCTCAAAATGTTTCATGTCCAGGACTCCTTCAATTTATAAATTTATGAAACTAGACCCTAGTTATCCTTTCTCAACAATACTCCCTGTCAGTGTAGCCTTTTGCGTTAGAGAAACCTTTGTCCTTAAAGGATAATACAATTTAGAGGTGAGTAGGGTTTATTGGAATGAAAAAATAATGGATCTCAGCGCATGTATTTATTATAAAGTTAACAGTGTTTCTCGATTAGATGTGGGAAGACTGAATAACAAGTATTTTTTATTTTTTTATCTGCTGGCATACCATAATAGATACATTATGATGTTCCATTTTAAAACCATAAGGCTGTTTATCATAGTACTAGTATTAATACTACATATAATGGAAAAAATGGATATAGGTACAGTCCGTACAATATCTGTTGAGATAGAATTCTGTTATCAGAACTATTGTAACAATTTCTCAGAATATTAAAATATATTGAGAGCAAAATTTGAACTATTGAAATAAATTTAGAGATATTCACTTAAAAAATAGAGAAAACTGACACAAAAGGGATGCGGAATACAGATAAAATATAAATAAAGGATGAATTTAAGTGTAGAATAAGTTTCGTAGCATAGTAATATAAATTAGTTCGATGAAACGTATCAAGCTGTCAAAATTATAGAAAAAAGTTAATTTATGAACTACCTAAATAGTTTATAAAATGTACTCATGCTACATAAAAAGTTAGAAATTATATTAAAGTACAATTTGGTAAAGTTAGACTTCATATTAATATACATATATGTTTAAGAAAATTTGAAAAATTTCAAAATTTTGATATTTTCATCGTCCGGCAAAGGAGTTTCACTTATAAATGAAGAACATGCAATAAATCAAGACAAAAACTAAAGTTTAGCATACCTATAGTAAAAATTTATAAGTGGAATTAAATTAAAGCCTTTGTAAAATGTTATGTAATATTTTATGCATGTATCGACTGATTTGTCAAAAAAAGTAGTATTAATAGTGTTGAAGAACTGCAAAATGACTTGGGCAGCGTGAGAAAGACCTTCTAAACATCAAAAACTGTCCCGAAAAGTTACAGATACCAAAATATTCAGAAAAATGAGTAGAATCTAAAAATGAAATGATCATTCTGCTAAAAATATGCATAAATTCAATATTTTTGAAAAGTTGAATTTGACATACCTATTCATGGTAACGATTTCACTTGTTTCCAGTTTACTAAAAGTAAAGACCCAGCTCGAAGGAGCTAGTGTCTCATAAAATTCCAAACAGTAAATATCATAAATTTGTGCCTAAAAAGAACAATAGAAGATCAAATAAAATTAATAAGTTGTGAAATAGTTACCCATTCAGAAATGTCAGAAAACAATTCACGTTGTTGAATATCAAACGTAAAAAAGTAAACAAAATTCATACGTTCCGAATTACATAAAGAAAGTTTGCGAGTAAACACTAACGACGGGTTTATTATACTTGCAATAATGAACAGGCGATTATGAGGAGTGTGAGTAGGTCTAAGGGAAACATATTTGTTGTATAGTATTGTAAGTAGATTCAATTCATCAACTGTTTTGTTTGCCACTGCAAGCGTTCTTGTAATATTATTTTTTGTTTAGATTAGATGTTTTATTTTGTTTTGAGACAATTACAAATTGTGTAACAATAGTCACTTATGCGTATAGCAGATATTTAAAGTAAAAAAAAATGTAACTTAACCTAGGAAGCAAAAAACTCACCCAAGCAATAAAAACATTTGCTCACTAAATATAATTTTAACATTACTTTAAATTGATAAAAAGATACTTTATCTTGTCTTAATTCAAAAGGTAATTTGTGAAAAATTTTAGGCCCCAATTAATTTGGTGACTTATTGGTAATTGACAATTTAGAAAGGTACCCAAATACTATTTTTATGCCTTGTATTTACACCATGTATGTCACTACTTAAATAAAATATTGTTTAAAAATATCTCTGCAGGTATGTTCACTAGGTCCACCAGCAATATTGCGCAAAATACGCTTCTGTGAAATAAAAACAGAATGTGAGAGGGTGGAATCACCCCAGAAACAGACACCATAACGAAGACGCGATTCTACTTGAGCATAATATAAATTAATTAACTGATTTTTGAATAAAATTGTTTTCATGTTTTTAAATAAAAAATTCACTGAATTCAAAGTGGAAACGAGATGGTTGCAATGCACTTTCCAATTAAGGGTTTCGTCGAAATAAATTCCCGGAAATTTAACACTGCCTGAAGCGTCATTCTTAATGACACAATTATTAATTTTTATTGTTAGGTCGTCACATTTTCCCTGTCTATTATGAAATCTTATCATTTGCGTTTTATATACATTTAAATATAAATAGTTCTGATTAAACCATACACATATATTTTCAATTGTTTTGTTAATACCGATGTTAAGATTTTTATCCGAGTTACTTGAAATAATCAGAAATAAATCGTCGGCATACATGGTAAAAGCTTCGTTACCTATTACATTTTCTATTGAATTGATATATAAAACAAAAAGTACAGGTCCCAGAATAGAGCCCTGCGGTACTCTCATTTCAATTAAGCTATAGTCAGAATTGATCTCATTCAAAGTATCGGAATTAATGTGTTGTATAGAGACATATTGTTTCCGAAATTTTAAAGAACACAGTAACCAGTTCAACGGAACACCTCTTATGCCATAATCATAAAGTTTGGTAAGTAAATTATCGTGATTAACGCAGTGGAATGCCCTACTAAGATCACAGAAAATCCCGACAGGGCATTCGCCTGCATCAATACATCTAATGACTTCTTCATAAAAATAGTGTTAAGCTGTTATAGTGGACCGCCCTGAACGAAATCCGTGTTGGTTATTAGTTAAAATTCTTGTTTTGTTTAAGAAATTTGTCAAACATTCTAAATAAGCATATTCAAAAATCTTTGAAAAGCTGAGAGGAAGAGTAACTGGTCTATAGTTTTCTAATCATAAACGATCACTTTTTTTAAAAATAGGTAGTACTTTTTCCATCTTTAAAGTGTCGGGAAAGATACCGGTTTGAAAGGATAGATTTACTAGATACGTTATAGGCTGCATTATCACTTTTAAAACACGTTTTATTAAAAACATGGGAACGTCGTCTGATCCTGCGGATTTCTTATTTTTTAATTTATTTCTTAATAAATTTAATAATTCACTTTCGGAGAAAGGGTATAAAAACAAAGTTTGATTTACTATTTTAGTAACACACACTCTATTATCAACGTTATCAGCAGATATATTCTCAACAATATTTTTTGGTGTATTAATAAAAAAACTATTAAAAGTTGAAGCAACCTCAACAGGATCTTCAATTATTACTCCATTATATTTTATTGATATATTACTCCTATCTTTCTTTTTGTTAGAAATTTCATTTACTATATTCCAAGCTGCCTTTGCTGGATTATCCGAATTATTAATTTTATTTTGGTAATATTTTCTTTTTGTTTCTCCAATTGTAGATATGTGCTTATTTTTAGCTATTTTATAGACAGAAACTAAATCGGCGTAATTTGTTTTTAAATGAAAAAGAGTTTTAAGACGAGAGCTAGATCTTTTGAGTTCATCATTTACCCATTGTTTACCTGAGTAATTTACCTTAAAGTGATGCCTGCGTACTGGAAAGAAACTGTTAAAATAATGTAAAAATACCCTATTGAAGTAATCAAAGGCCTCATTTGTGTCAGAAAGCTGGTACATATAGGAGCAATCTTCTTCATACAAAGAGTTTTCAAACTGTGCCAAATTGTTTTCATTGTAATTTCGTCTCATATAGGTTTTATTACAAGAAGTTGGAACATAGCAATCTAATTCAAGAAGTATCGTTCTGTGATCAGAGAAAGTGTTGTCAAAAACACAACATGTTCCTTTGTCATGAAAGTTAACGAAAATGTTATCAATTAAGGTAGAAGTGGTGTCTGTCACTCGAGTAGGCCACCCCACCACATCCTTCGAATTAAAACATGAGAGAATTGTGCACAATTTTCTAAAATCAACATCACTAAAAGCGTCAAAGTTAAAATCCCCACAAACTACAAAATTTATGTTCAGCTTAAACAAAATAATTTAAAACATCGTTAATTTTATTCAAAAACATAGCTACGTCACCAGAAGGTGCTCTATAACAGTTAATAATAATGATGTTAGCATTACGTTGCTTCAATGAAACAACACAGTACTCAAAATGTTGTTCAATGCAGGAAATATTTACATTAATTTTCCTCGCGTCAAAATTTTTGTTTGTTTGTTTGTGTAACTGTAACAATCAATATGTCTCCTCTATTATCTATGTGGTCAAGTTTCATATCCAACAACTCACTTCGACGACAAGCTCCGTTTACCTTAATCCTTAATCCCATAAAAAGAGAATGCAATGTTAAAAAACAAACATAATTAATTGAACTTAGTTTACCTTGGTCATAAGATACCACGAACCATGTGCTTCCTTAAAAAATTTATATATGTGTGACATTTTTTGACTTTTTTTCAAAAATGCTCGAATTTTATGAAAATTATCAAAATTAATATTTTTCTTGACTTTAAAAGTGCTGTTCAACATTGAAAATTCAGACCATAGTGTACCTGCATTTACAATCTTTGATCTTTCTGATAGAGAAGCAAGTATTACATTTTCTGTTAAGTTTTTAGCTTTTTAATCCTTTTCTAGTTATTGAACATGTTTGTGGATCGCCTAAGTTGTACATACCTAAAATGGTGCTCTCAAAATTATAAATTATAAGTTATTTTTGAAGTGTAATATATTATATGAAACTTACATAGTCAACAAGTAAACCGCTACTACAACCAGTGAGTAAGAAGGCATCTAAAACCAGTGAGTAAGAAGGCATCGTTTAATAATTAATAGAATACGGGAAAGACCCAAGCTAACCATAATTTACTAGAGACACGCATTTTTTGTATGTTCAGTTTTTTGTCGAGCAAGAAACACAGGTCTAAAGCAATACATACACTACACTTCTCAGTTTGTCAGCATGACAGAAGATATAAATATATGGATAAATAAAATATATGAAGAAGTGATTAATAATAGAACATCCATTAAAAATTATATAGAAGCTACAGAAACAAAAATTCTTCTAAAACTCGAAGATTTAAAAGTTAGAGTGACTAAGTTAGAAAACCAGAACTTACTTTTACAAGACAAAGCTGAATTATTAGAGAGAGTAAGTAAGAAAAATAATTTAATAATCTTCGGATTTAATAAAGTAAACCAGAATTTTACTTCTCACTCCTTTATTAGTGAACTGAACACAATACTTGATGTAAATTTGAAAGAAGCTGATATTAACAATCTATACACTCTGGGAAAAAATAAAGATAGTCCGATCAAACTGGAACTGATTTCCTATCTTAAAAAGTTAGAAATACTAAGAGCTGGTCCAAAACTGAAAGGGACTAACATATATATATTGCAAACGATCTTACACCTCTGCAACGTGTACAGAATAAAGTACTAAGGAAACACCTAGCAATTGCGAAGCAATCTAGTGACAATAATTGTTTTATAAAACACAATAAACTGCATGTAAATGATGAGATTTACACTGCAGAGCAACTTATAGAACAAGATAACCAAGAAGATAATAGAAGAAAAATCTCAAAGTTCCCAAAGTTCCACAGGGTACTGTTTTGGGTCCCATACTTTTCTCCTTATATATAAATAACTTGTTTTCGATTCCAAGTAAAGGAGAGATCATTGGATATGCAGATGACACTGCCATATTCTATAAATAGGAGCCATGGGACGAGCTGAAAGAAATTGTTGAAACTGATTGGTATTTATGAAGAACTGGTTTGATTATAAGCTCTTAACGATTAACTTTGAAAAAACTAATTATTTACCTTTTAGTTGCACTAAGGTCAATTTACCTCCTTTTTGACTGTATAAGGATGAATACGGAAGCTACGTCATATACCATCTTACCTAAAAATGAAATCAAATATTTGGGAGTATATATAGACATCCACTTAAGATGGGATATACACATTAACTATGTTTTAAAGAAACTTCAGTTCATACTATACAAATTTAAATATTTAAAAAATATTCTCAGTATTCAGCAGCTTACAATTCTTTACCATGCTCTTGTCGAAAGTCATCTAAATTATGAAATACTGGGTTGGGGCGGATTAATAAAAAGTTATGTAACTCCTTTAAATATTATACAAAAAAGATTTTTGAAAGTAATACTTTCCAAAGATACGAAATTTCCGTCGGACGCTCTATATATAGAAGCGAAAGTCTTTGATGTAAGACAATTATACTTTTATAACTTAAATGTTAAATATCATGGAATTAAATCTGTAGACAGTTTACCAACACATAAATATGTCACTAGACAGAAAGATAAATATAATATTCCTTTTAGGGCAAAAACAATTGGGCAGAGATCATTTGCCTTTATGGCTCCAAAGGTATATAATACTGTTCCGAAACTAATTCAAAATATAAGGAATATTCATTCTTTTAAAAGAAACTTGAAAACCTATATGCTATCGAGTCCCAGAAAAACATTTGATGACCTCTTTGATTAAAAAAAAA
>NW_019416745.1:33521-114270 GCF_000390285.2 Anoplophora glabripennis | reverse complement strand
TTATTATTATTATTATTATTATTATTATTATTATTATTATTATTATTATTATTATTGAACAATTCATAATACTTTTCGTACCGTTGTCTTGCCTTTGTAGGTAACAAATTCAGAGAAATATTGCTAGCTTCCTCTTGCAAGTTCGGTGGTATATTCGTAAATTCTTCGCCACTGTCTGAGGTACTGTTCATTTCAACTTATTCACAACTTATTGTTAATTTACACTTTTGTTGTTTTGTTTTTATTCCAAATTTTAGTTCTAATTTACATTTAATGAAAAATTAAATGAAACGTCAAAGTACGCATATGGCAAGTAAAGTTGTCCAGACTGCAAAAAACTACAAAATCGTGTTGTTGAACCTAATACCGACGAGTACACAAGACATTACTTCTGCCAATAGTTGCGTAATTCCGCAGTTGCAGAAGGATATATCGATGACTGCTTATCAAATAATATTCACATTTCTCAAAAAATCTTGACAAACCCAAAACAACAGTCCAGTATTAGAGACAGTAGTACAACTAAAGTATTAAATATTTCCGACTAAATAAATGAAATACCAGTTAATCTAGACAATTCCAATGAACCATCAGCTTCATCTATAGAAATAAGTCACCACGCTGCTAGATGAAACATTTTCTGTAATTTATTGTTTTCTACAACATATAAAAGGTCAGGCAACCTCTCGTGAATGTTTTATAACAAATGAACTTCTAAATGACCATTACGGACACATATTTTCGGTGAAAGGCCGAAATATGTACAGATAGTCGTGATACACAATTATTAGAAAAGTAACGTTAAAAACTGTGATTTGGCGTTTATCTGGAAACTTCTATCGAACATAAATGCCTCTACACTGATATTTTCGTACATAAAAAGACAGAAGGAATAAATAAATCAGCTTTGATACTTCAATCGGTATTGATTAACAATACATATTATCCATTCCCACAACCCAGTCGTTTGACAAATTATACTGGTCAAAAAAATTTATTTTACTACAAAGCCATTATTGTCTTACAAGATAAATGCATGGCAACTGGCTTCAGTGGGGCGTATCAAAAACGCTTCATCAAAATTAAATGAAGGATGTGATTGATGGCGAGAGGGGTGATTTAAAAATTACCTGTTTTTAGAAAACAAGAAAATCGACTGCTTTTTATCATGAACAAGCAAAGTTGTTGTAAATTGTTGAAATTGCAAGTAATGTAAAATGAAAATTAAAATCGATATCACAAAAAAAGCTATAATAAGTGTTTACAAATGTGATGAGGTAAATTATAGTCAATTAAATGTTTGTCTTTAATTTGTCCCGATCAGTTGAAAGAAATTCTGATGATATTTTCAGTTTTACACAAAAATTATAATGTAATTTATTAGTAGTTTTATGCAACTAATTCTTTCCCAATAATTATAATTTACAAATTTCTATAAAAAAAAGTATACTCAAAAGCACTACATAGCTGGACAACTGTAGTGTGTTAGTGCTTCAATTCTTGCATCCAGCTAGGTCTCTTTCTCTATAAAAAAATTAATAAGTGAGTTAAAAATGCATGAAAACCTCTAAATGCCTCAAAAATGCATGAGACCCTCAAAAAATACATGTGTGCCTAAAAATCAAAGTTGAATGCCTCAAAAGAATGAGTGTCAAAAATTAGTGCCTAAACAATGAGTACCTCAAAAATGCGTGCCTAAAAAATTCATGAGTTTCTCAAAAAATGCATGAGTGCCTAAAAATATTAGTACATCAAGTACAAAAGAAGAAAGAAACTAATGCCTCAAAAATTAGTACCTAAAACATGAGTGGGACCCTCAAAAACTACATGAGTGCCTAAAAAATCAAATATAAATGCCTCGAAAAAATAAGTATTTCAAAAATAAGTGCCTAAATAAATGCCTCAAAAAATGCATGTGCCTAAAAAATTCATGAGTCTCAAAAAATGCACGAGTGTCTAAAAAATGGGTATCTCAAAAGTGAATGCCAAAAGAAATTAGTACCTCAAAAATTAGTGCCTTACAAAAATGAGTGCCTCAAAAATGCATGTGCCTCAAAATCCCATGAGTGTCTCAAAAAATGCATGAGTACCTCAATTCATGCATTCACAACTCCTGTATCTAGGTCTCTTTTTCTATAAAAGAACTGCTCTTCGGTCTTTCATATATAAGAAGAAAACGATAAGAAAAGTTCTTTGCACACATCTTCAACAGTCGTCACACTAAAGTGTATTTCGGTCTGGAACAATTAGTTTCATAGCTGCTCAAACCATCTCCAATGGATTTAAGTCTGGATGATATGGAGGAAGTCCTAATACATCGTTGAGGAACTTGTCAATAACTGAGTTCTAAACATCTGCTTGTAAATTTTAACCAAGCCGTACAATTCGACCTTCAACATATTTTCTTCACTCCCTCCTCCTTTGAGTGTTGTCTATTACCAAAGTATCAGTAGGTGTCAGTTTTTCTTCCAACTATGTTTTATAATCTTGGAGAGAACAGTTGATGCATGGAATGTTTAGACAATAATAATTTCGTCATTGTTACTGAGACCGAGGTTGGCTGCGAGCTTGTGACGTCGCCGATCAGAAATGGGATATCCGCAACGCTAGAATCCGAAACAATAACGACCCCCTAAAGCGCGATCTATTAAATGCGACTTATGAACCTTCGCGCCACTGTTTCCACGAGATAATAATACTCATTCCGAGCCACAAACTAACCGCAAAACCAATTTCCATGTACCAATAACTACAGCTTATTGCCGTCCGACTAAGCGTATCTCTTGCAGTCGCGCTCTGAGCCGCTATGTTTAACTTTCCGAAAGTTCCGAGCGGGACATGGAATCAATTAGTCGAAATGAAAATTTAATTGACTAATAGGGGTTTAATTTAGAGGGAATTCTCAGGGGCGGATAGTTCGAAGCTGCCGAGCTATTACAGTTTTTGGAGTAGCGATATAACTATTTCACAGTATTTATTCTTCAACGTAATTTCTAAATGATTTTCAAGTTTTTATCTTTAATTCAAGTTCTGTTAACTTAATAACACGTGACAGAAACCAATCATTATCATTATTGCCTTAATTCAACAAAAAAATTAAAGCAGCAGAAAAATTTCCAAATTTTTTTAGTGATACTTGAAAGGTTGTAAGGTGATTAATGGTCGTATAGAGAAAAGAAGAAGAAGAAAAGTTTCTTGAAGCTTGAAGATTCTAGTTTTGAAATGATGAAATGAAAATTTTATTTGACCATCGCTCTGGGCGCAATCAAAAGAAATAATCGAAGGCAAAAATTAACTTTTTTTTAAACTGTACATAGGCTCAGAAAATTTTTTTCTGCCTTAATCACTGCCTGCAAAGTTTGAAATCGATCGGTCGAACTGCTTTCATTTCCTAAATCGTCAAAGTTTTATAAAAAAAATAATGAGCAGATTTATTGCTCCTTAAACATCAATTAATGATGATTAAGACGAAAAAATGTCAAAACAGAGCTCTGTAGAGGTTATGAGCATTAAGACGAGATAGTTTTGCGAGTGCACTAGTGTCTCGTCAGCGAGAGAATCCGTGCTAGGAGAACGGCGGCCTTCTATGGCCCACATCAGAGAGCAACGTCATCACCTTTTTCTCCCTAATAGGTTGGTCGATGGCTCAGGAGAGTTGATCTCTCACTGGATGCACAAGGGGTCCGAAGTGCTGTAACTCAGTATACTGAGTTACCCTCCAAACTAATCCAGAATCCAGGTCAACCCACTCTTTTTATTTTGTGTGTCTGTAAATTTATTATTAATTCAATAGTTAAGTTGGAGCATTGGAACTTTGAATTATTTTGGGTTGCACTAATAATAGGGCTTTCTGGTGCCTGTCGATGCTTAAAATTGACAAATTTAAAAATTAGTAACATACAGGACGTTGGCAGTTACCTATTTGTTTCAATATCTGACACCAATTTCATTTCATGAAAATTTACAATTATAGAAGAAGTATTTTGTATGAATGCTGTTGAAATATGCAGAAAATATATTTCTCTGCGCCCAATTCGCCTAACAATAGACAGACTCTTTTTAAGATACATCAATCAAAAATGTACTTCTCAGTCTGTTCGAATCAACACATTAGCGAAGGTATCCTCAATAGTTGCTTCATTCCTGAATATCGCAAATCCAGAAGCATATACTGGCCATTGTATGAGGCGCACTTCAACGACTTTATTGGCCAATAAAGCTGCTGATCTTGCAACAATCAAACGGCATGGTGGATGGAACAGCTCCTCTGTAGCATGTTGAGGAGTCTGTATCTAAGAAACTTGATACTGCAAGGAAAATCCAAGGAAAATATAGCTGTTTTTTACAAGAAGAGACATCCGTAATTTGTGCAAATTGGTATTGATATTAGGAGGGCGTTTTAATGGCTTTCTTTTAAAGAGGATTAGCTCTTTAAAAGCCTCTTTCAAAAGAGAGCTCTTTTAAGCTAGACCTCTTTAAAAGAAAACTCTTTTTTCCTAAAGGGTTCTCTCCATTGTATTAGCTAAACAAGTTTTCTCCAGAATGTAAGACAGTTTACAACTTAACACGGTCAGAATAAGAAACAAAAAAAAGAATATTTTTAGCTATTTTAGTATCGTTGTATTTCTTGAATTTTACATGCAGTTGAACATACAGAAAATCCGTACGGCACTATAATAGTTATTTAAACCATAAAGAAGGTAAGTAGTATTTACCAGTCGAGGACGATTTTGCGCACGAGCGGAGCGAGGACTGGCAATAGAGTCCGAGATTGGTAAATTATACGTAACTGCTGCGTGGTGTATAACATTTTATCTGCTCCCACAGTTCTTTATGGTTCATGAGATAAAGATTCGGCTAATTTGACAATTCTTAAAAATATTAGTATTTAACAGACAAATAATGTTGCCTACTAGGTAATGTGTTAAAGAAATAAAAAATACGCGTTAAGATGTTTTATTTTTTTGCATCAAAACGGCGCCCCATACGAAGAGAGATTTTTTGTCACAAATTGAACGAGGAATTCAAAAATTTTAATTTGTAATATCTCAGTGGCGTACCATTTTTTTCTTTAAAAAAATTGATATTATTACCCGTACGCGCGCTAATGATGAACATAAAATTCTTCATTGCGTGTCAAAAAATGTGCAATATCTACCTCTTAAAACCCACCAAATTTCATTTGAACATCTCGACCGGTTTCAAAGCAATAAATTAAATCGTCAGTTTTTAGGAAAAACTTTGACACCACGTATCTCGGAAAACGAATCATTTGCGGACATACGTTTATAAGCAAACTGCCATTATTTTCTCATGTAGAATCACCCCCTGAAATTTGTCGCACGTATTTACTGACACCCTGTATAGTCCGGTATTTATATCATGTTTTCAATGATCTTTCGTTACTAAAAATTAAAGGAATCCTTCCAATTCATCATTTCTATAGTTTGGACATTATCGGAAATATGGCGATGTTCTTGTTCTACTACTGTCTTGCGAAAAGTGTGATTTCTTGTCTACTCGTATAAAACGCCAGTCTTAATATTGTCCAGTACAGGCATCAACAAATAGGGCTTAAACAAAATTCGCAACGTCTGAAAAAGAGAATACCGTACAATTGAAACTACGGCTGAATTATGAAGCTACTAAAAAAAATTAATGCTAAATTGTTTTCCGTTCCGGCAAAAAATATGACGCCTACTTAACGTCCATCACGGCGAAATACTTTCCGATTAAAGGTGTCCTAATGTTCCCGAACTTCTGGCACTGGAAGGGAAATAACGTATTCCTGTCGATGGCTTCCTCGGTGTTCCCGTCGTATTTTCTCTTCATTTCCAGCCCGGCCAGATAACGAAGTAATAATGAAGGCAATTACCATGCCGCGCAGAGCCGACTCGCCCCCGAGATCCAATCATTTAATGCAACTTATGCTGATTGGCATTAATTACTATGTACGGGCATGAATTTCCACTTTATCACGATCCCCGCTTTAACGAAATAATTTATTAGTGTTTTCCATTGTTAAGTGCTGGATGCACAGAAGAAGGATACGGCTTTGTATTTATTACGCCCGTTTTATTCCCCACCAGGGGTGATTAAAATTTATAAGATATTTCTCTGCTCGACAATTAAAACGGGAACCGGCTTTCTTGCGAGGAAGGAAGGCAGATGCCCGTCGAGAAATATCGCTTTGTTTATTCTCGACGGATTCGGATTCCGTCTCTCCACGGCTGGTATTTTTATAATAAATAGACTGGAAACCGTTCATTAAGTAATTCGGAATTATTAAATATAGACAAGGCACTTCGTTCGCGCAAGATAAACAGAAATGCGCCAGTTCGACGTATTCAAATAAGGATTTTGAGCAGTTACGAAAGCAAGACCAACAAAGTTTTTAATTAATTATCTTGTTGGAAACAATTACTCTGCGGACTATTGCCCTGAGTACCATTAAATTGCACATGCAATATCTAGAAAACACCATTAAAATGTTATGTAAATTTACACACTAAACCATTAATTATTTTGATGCCAAAGTAGGTAATGAAAAATTACACAATGCAAGTAAAGTTACATTAAGCATGTAATTTTACACCATTTCACAGTGGTCGGAATTCCGAAAAAGCTGGACAAAAGTCGAAATTTCAAAGTCGTTGGTTTGCTTTAATACATCAGAATATTCTAGAGAAGAAGTCACTACGTAGTTCTACAGCAACTATCGGAAGTATGCCGTAACACATTAGCATATTTCACTTGCCACTGATCCCTCGAAAAGCGGTGAATTGAAAATACGTGCAAATTTTTATTAGAGTACGCATCGTTGTGTGCAATAGATAGGGTGTTCCTGGAGTTAAGTAGAATACATTTGCTCATTTAGGTCCAAATTCAGAGACTTCCCTAAATCTATACTAACCTTTCACTCATCTTATGCTTCACTCAACTTAGGGTACCTTTCATGTCATTCTCAATTCTGGTATTCAGAAATGTGTATAAATGAGTCACTAACTATACTAAATATTACCAAAAATATGTCATCAGTGGAAACCTAATGTCACAGTATTTCTTTATTTTGAATTTGAATAACTGACGTTGAAAATATATACATAATAAGTTACATTTAAATAATAAATAATGAAAATCAAAAGGTCTAATTATATATCCAGGTAAAAACGATCCTCATATATTCCAAGTAATAATTAGTTAGTAGTTAGTAATATTTAGTTCATTTTCCCTACTATATACTTCATATAGATTAGAATGAGTGACAAACAATCATTTATGAGGTATGTAACAGAAATAATTTTTAAAAAATAATTATAATTTATATAGTGTTCACGTATAGAATATCCTTTATTGAATACCTGGACTTAATTATTTGTAAAATATACTGCTAGAATATTATGAAACCACAAAATTAATAAATTAGGAACATAAGCACACGTCAAACACCACTAATATGTCACTAACCTAGCACTCATTTGTGAGGGCAATTTGAGTACGATTTAAGTGACTCATTGAATTAGATTTGTTTATGAATACGATTAGGGTGAGTTTAGTACGAGATAAATGTGAGCGAAAGTTTAGTGAGATCTATGAATTTGGGCCTTAGAACCTCATATTTCGAAAGTTGCATGTTTTTATTATTTAAACAAAAACGTCTTGCAATTTCCATCGATTTCAAATCACATCAATCGTAAATTATCGAAATAGTTGTGATCCCAAGAGATCCTGCACTATTAAAAGCTGGAAAATGCGGACAGGAGTGTCAATTTCATATATCAATAGAGAAAACCACCGGATTTTTCCGGGTTCGGGTTCCGAGTCATTTTTTGTACCTCCGTGTACGGCCGATTTACTATTGTAAGAGGCCTTAGTTATACAATAGCTAGCGTTGTAGTGTCTCTTCGCGTTCCAAACGAACGTTTCTAATTCAAATTGCTTTTTTTTTACGAACATGCACCTTTTTCGAGTGCCATTTATCATATTTTTACTAGCTTTTATTTAACTTGCCTTGTTGGTATGGGTCAAATTTTGCAACTGAATTTTAAAATAGTTTCTCCAACCGATTGAGCTGAAATTTTGCATACACGTTTAGTTTGGATGACAATGCATGGTTAGCTAAGTGACGTCATTCTAAATCCAATGTGGCGGACCCTCAAAGATGGCGGGCCAGTTATTTTTTATGCACCTCCATGATATGGGTATCAAATGAAAGGGTTTGCTGAGAAGAATACGAAAATAAAATGAAGTTACTAAAAGCTTGCTTTTTAAAACAAAAATTATAGATGAACTCATTATCTATGATCTTTCAATTCATAATTTATCATTTTCGACAGGATCAGGCACCAGTAAAATTACGTGAACGAAAAAATAAATTTTAGATTTTTGAAAGGAAAATTCCAAGAGAATTTAGAAACGCAAATCATCATTTTAGATCAACCTTTTTTAAAAAAGGTGCAAGATAGATGAAAATGAGAAAAGCTTATCAACCGAAGCTATGGTGATAATATTTTCATGCTCTGACGGTTATGTGACATGTGATGACGATGCGTATGACTCATGTGTATTAGAATTAGTTAAATATTTAATTAGAATAAGCTTTATAACAAGAATAAGCTTCAATAGTATATAGAAATTATTTCTTTCGAAATGACGAATTAATTCCAAATACATCCCTTATATCGCAGATATTTACCTTTCATACTTTAACTTCAAAAACCTCAAACTCCGACCATACATATATTATACGCGACCTCAATATCAGAGGCACTCGAAATTTCAATTAGATTCATTAAATTAACGTGATATATCGGCCATTTTGTATCAGCTATCTTGAATTTGAGATTTTTGACTGCAAATTCGGCTTTAGCGACCTGAAAAACATAAAGTTTTTGAACTTTTGTCGAACGTTTTCGGATTTCCGACCACTGTGCATTCGTGTAATTCACCTAAAATGTAAATTGACTTCGATATATTGAATTATAATTTCAATGTGTGTGTTGATTTTAATTTTTATTTTTGTATTGTACAAACTTTAATATGCCCGTACTCTATAGAGAATTTTAGTTGGGCGCCTTTGTTTTAATTTTTCCGTGTGTTATATAGAGATGTTTTAAAATCTTATGAGCTTTGACCTTCATATGCGCAGAAACATAATTCCGACCGTCGCCTAAATTATTCTACATCCTAAAAACATTGCACCTATTATTCACAGTCTCTCTCGAGCTCTAGCGTAAACAAGCCTTTGATCCGATTACAAATATCATAATAAAATGCCCTATTCTTTATTATTTTAATTTAAACAATAAAAATATATATAACGAACGTTCGCCAGTTGACTTTATTGATGCCCGAGCGCCTTAGCTCATTTCTAGTTGTGATGAGGCACGTGGTCTAATTCTGAGTCAATGTTTTCACAACGTGCTTATTAGAAGAATTATGGGGATACGCCACGCCTTTCGCGCATTTCGCGGCTCATGAGATATTAAAATATCTCTAAATGTGCTTTGATGTGTAAATTGTAATCCTTATTTTTCTGTGTGTATGTGAATTTGTTTGTTTTTGTGTGTGTGTGTTTTCTTAGTGTAGAATGTATTTTTAATTAAGTTGTAAATTGTTCCACACAAACCTCTACTATCTTTTATGTCTCACCTTGTCCTTTCTTATCCTTGTCCAGCTGTTGGTAGACACCTGTTACATATCAGACAATATCAGAAAACCCCAGGAGTCGGTTCTATATTTAAACACAAACTAGTACAATGCAATACACTTTGAAATGAATAGAGAGTTTGAAATTCAATAATGTGTTTATTCAAAAATTTGTTATATGACATTATACTTGAAAACTTTATAAACTCAAATTAGGAATACCTTTTTATGTAATATGTTTTCCACAACAAAGAATATTTTAATAACAAATTTTGCCTTTTTTCTGCTCAGCTTACAAACAATATAAGGAATAATTATAAAAAAATCAACTATTAACTAACTTTATTTGATCTATGCAATACTGAGTACGTCTCCTTATATTATTTGTTGCCAGTCAGACAGGGGCATCTCTTATATTTTAACTAAACAGACTAAAGTAAAGTGGCTGTTCATTTGACGGATTTTATAAGAGCTCATGAAAATAGTGAAATATTTAAGTTACAAGTGATTGGATTATGCTTATTTCTGTACAGGTACGTCCTGTGGTTTGTTATTTATACTTTGCAAAGATTTGATGCGAGAGAAAGCATGATTTATTGGTGATAGCTAGCAATATTATAGTGCACTGTGTTTTAGGTACCTGGTACGTTGTAAAATTTGAAGTTTTCTTTGCTGGAAACTACGTAGAGGCCTTGCAGATTATTTATGGGACCACTGGAAACTGGTTTGGAACTGCTTTATACTGCTGGTAATGGAGAATTTTCATGGGATGACAAAATAACTTTCTCAGGACTCTGGCAAACCGTGGATTTAACTGGTGAGTGTTTAATTTTCTTTCTTAGGCTGTTTTTTCTTGTTTTATTTTTAATTTTTCGAAAGCTGCCTCTCCATCTTGCAAAACCCAAGCCGTAATCAATCAATAATTTTTTTTTGTTTTTTTATCCTTCCTGAATATTCTGTCTCTAGTTTTGCTTAAGGTTCATACACACAATTTTTCAGTCTTTGGATGTCCTTTTCAATCACTTTTTCACAACACTACTTAGAACTAACACATTTTTAACAAAAGTCTTTTCATTTTTATATACAATTTTATAAATAAATTAATAAAATATTCTTTATATTATTTTTTTGGTCATTTCCGGGTATTCTTACAAAGCCACCTTTAGCTTTGACATTTGTGAAATTTATTATAAAATTTGACAAATGATGAAAATTTTCATGTTATGGTTTATGTTGGATTGATATATCTTTAAGTTTACTCGTCTTCCAACGATATGTATACCAGATTAATCTCTATACTTTAAACTTTCATTCGATATAAGTCACTCTAGGTTTAGATTAGTTTTTTCTCTATGTACCTACTGAGTACTAACAAGTGTCGACGTCATGCATTTTTATGAAAATTTATTCTGTACTTGAGAATAAAATTAAAGGATTATTATTTTTATACTGTAATGTCACTGATCAGTACTAGTTTTATATCCAGAATATCCATATTAACAATTTTATACAAATTTGGTGTTGCTATAATAGTAATTAAAATTTTTGTACGACTTTAAGTTCGGTCAGGCAATATTTTTATATGAGTTTCTACATGAACATTTCAAATTCGTTACAATTTGTACCTATATTTAGGACCCTTAAAGTCTAATTTTACTAAGAAGCAGGCAAACGACATAGTATTTTTATGAGGAAGAAATTTTTAGAAAGAATATCTTTTTTTACATATTTAAATATTTTTCCAAAACAGGTTACGACGCACTTAAGTGAAAGGAAAATAACATTAAATAAATTTAAAAACGTTTATTAATGAAGTAAATGTCACAAATTCTCTAGAGCAAAGTATAAATTTTTGATTTATACCTAAAGATAATACAGAATAATGTATCAATACTTGTAAAGGTTTTGTTTGTAGGTTTCCGTGACTGTTGTTAATGGTTGAATGATCTCCGGGCTGGTTGCTCTGAAACAGAGTAACTTTTGAAGAAGAGGGCGATATGTCTCTCGAAACTTCACGAGTTGTAAATCAACGAGGTGGCAACCAGCCCGGAAATCATTCAACCAATACTTGTGAAAACTCAAGTAACTATAAAATTTTTTAGTATCACCTCGACGTTAAATTGAGTTGATGGAAAACATGTCAATGATTTAAACGCACGTTTATCTAAGAATATTTTCCTATTGCGTAATTTGGGTCGTGATTCTCTAAGCCTACGCTTAAGTCTGCAGATTATCACAGACAATATGGCTTCGCTCTAGACCGCTACTGGAATGCGACAGCAGTTTTAAATTTTCGAACTGTCGATAGAGTACACCACCAGCAGAATTTTAGAAAAAATCAAATGCAGCGACCCGCATTCCTACGCGTATCCTAACTACATATAAACAACAGTTTGGCAATGTTGCCAGGCGTGCTTACGGATTTCTTTTGTACACTTTTTATCAATGCCTGTTTTTTGCGTTACTGTATTTACTTAAATGTATGATGTACGTATTAATAAAAATGTTTTAAAGAATCAACCTATTTAGTTTCATATGATATTCTGCAGCGGTGTCACAGTTAGGTTATTTAATCATAATTTCGTTAATTCGCTACTATTTTCATTTTTTGATACTGAAATACTGCTGAAAATGTATTTCCAAATAAACAAAATTCATAATGATATTTTAAACAGCTTGTAATATAATTGTTTTAATATTTGATGATGATGATAAATTTATTTAATATACAATGTGGGTTATTAGTACGTCGCGGATGTAGGTACAGGGTTTTTGTTTCTATTTTGAAATCCACTTATAAGTTTAATAAAGATAGAAAAACTTTAAATACAAATGTACGACATTTCCTTTATTTCTTTTGACATTATCAAAATTTGCTGGCATAAAATATATGTTTAAAGTAAACAAAATCATTAAAAAAAATTAAAATACATCCTTATTAAAGTAATAAACAACCATTTTTATAAGTAACCTTTACAATAATATAAAGAGAATACCTAAAAACGAAGTAGTATTAAAATATCTACCAATTTTTACAATTGTGATGATACTGTTGAAAATATGCACGTGGCCCTTTTAGTCTTCGTCATCGGGCTATGACGTCACAATGTATGAGAAAAAAAATCAAAAGGAGGGGCGTCCCAATATATGAAAGAAAAGAAAAACAGTTTTTGCTTGTATGTAGGTACCTCGGAAATAATTCAAAGTATCAAAAAATCTCTCATGGTCTTAATTGGTGATCGAGTGAAAAAGGTCCGAAGTCCGCATGTCGAAAAAAAAAATTCGGGACCAACGCAACGGTGTGTGAAATCACAGAATAAAAAAGTGGTTATAACTCGAAAAAGGTGCGTTGAATCGTGTTTAAGCCAAAAAATTAATTCAAACAAATAGAAATCCGTTGATAATTTAAACTCCAAGGAATAGATACCGTTGTGTGTACTGTTTTGTAGCCACGAAGAAATCTGAATAATTAAAAAAAAAACAAAAAAAACAAACGTGATAGAATTCGAACGGATCGATACAAATATTAATAGCGTTTTAATTTTAAACAATAGTTGTTTTTTTTTATTTTAGTAAAATCAAATTGTACACACGGTAGCCATCATCCTCCCATTGGTTCTGACTGTCCGTTCTGCGTTGAATGGAAAAGGTCCAAAGTCCGTATGTCGAAATACAAAATAGTTGCAACAAAATTGCAACAGCAGTAGAGAACGCATTATCTTATCTCTGTAAGGGATTATTCATTGATGATCTGTTATTTTTTTTTAATATATTTAGCCACCCCTAGAGGTTCCAACAATTTTATTAAATAAAAAATTAAAGAACTGTTCTTAAGAGAATTTTACATTGTTTAACTGTTTTTAAACACCTTGTGTCATAAATATGAGCACTACTAATGGCATCCTGATATGCAACATTTGTGTCAAGAACTATTTTACCTATATAGGGTAGGAAAGTACCGATGGTCTATCTGAAGTTACGTGAGAGCGATAAAGTAAGCCATAGAAATCCATGCGATAGAGAAGGATGGCTATAATGAAGGCGTCTCATAGACACCGCCCGTTTCGCCCTTCCACAAATAAGATCCACTTCTTATTTGTGGAAGGGCGAAATGGGCGTTGACTATTAGGCGCCTTCATTATAGCCATCCTTGTCTATCACATGGATGTCTATGGCTTACTTTATCGCTCTCACGTAACTTCTGATAGACCATCGGTACTTTCTTACACTGCATACAGAAATCAACAATAAGAGCGCAGTTCATCTAAGGATGCACGGTATATTTATTGGTTAGCCATATTTATTTACTGGCACGTTGACTGCAATCTTGTGTATGATAAAATACAGAATATTGAGTAAAAAATATGTGATTGCAATTTTTTTAAACATATCTGATTATCGTACCAAATTGGAAGTCGTCGCACAAATCTAAACACATTAATTGCAAGTATTTGAATACTCCCATTCCAAGGTGTTCACCTATATAAAATAAATAATTAACTTGATTTATTTTATTTAGCATTTAATACAAATGCCATTCCAAACAAAAGATAAGTTCCATATCCATTTACATAATTAAAACGTATTAAATTTGGCAACCAAACCACAACTAGAACTGCCTCCTATTATCGAGTAGAAGAATTACCACGCTAAATTTTATAACTGGAAGCCGGTTAACAAGACCCTGCATCCTGTTTACATTGCCAATTTCCAGCATTTAACGCGCGGTCTGAAGTGATAAGCTGTTTTGTCTGTGATATTGTGACACTTTTCACCACCATGACTTATACAATTTCGAACTGGAGTCATTCGTCTCACAGTGATAACATTTTTGGTTTAGAATTTATTAGAATTGTGGCTGGAATAAAATACAGAGATGAATGTCGGGACCACTTCAAACTGCTAAATATTCTTACAATGTCGTCGGTGTACATACTAGAATGCCTCATTTATATTAAAAATAATCAGAATAGATTTTTTCGATAAGAAAACTTTCATTTCCACCATATAAGAGGCCATTTCATAGATTAGCGAAATCCAGAGGCGGCACAAATTATTTTGGAATTAAATTCATTAATAGACTTCCATCTGAGATCACTAAATTCAGACTGTTAGAAGGCCAGAATTAGAAAATATCTTAAGAAAAAAACATTTTACAATTTTGATGAGTTCTCCGTTGATCAGTTTTTAAATGCATAATGAATGTTCGTAATATTTACTTTTTATGCTGTTTACGTCATATTTATTTAAATGTGTTGGAAAGGTTTTGTAGTATTGTTTACATATATATGTTGTATCGTTCGTGTTTCTCTTTCTTTGACTTGCGTAAACATTTAAATGTTCTGACACCAATAAATGATTTGATTTCATTATTATTTAAACCATTTAATTAAACAGCTTTCTTCAGACAAGACCACAATGAAAAACTTGGTATAGTAGTTTTAAATTATTACGGTATCATTTTCCTTTTCCAAAATTTTAGCCGAATCCCATTGAACTATATTAGCGTTTCCCCAAGCGTGATTTTTTATTTTCCAAATTCTGGGTTTTCAATTTAATTTTTGTGTTCATCTAATCTGATAATCACAGGTCAACAAGTTTCTTCGACATAGTGTTTATTGCATTCACAAGGTATGCTATATATGGATTTTTTTTAATTTTAAAAATCATTATTTGGGGCGCGCCTTTGACAGTAAATTCCGTAAAGTAAAACTGGTTTAATGTTAAAGGGTCTAGCATGATAAGATAAGGTCAGCGGCCCCAGAAAGGTATTTTGAAAATGACTTGTGTGGTAACATCGGCAAGATATAAATCTACCATTGACACAAATTCAGCCTCGCATCTCGCTGCGTTCTGGTGATAATAATTGATCGCTAGAGCGGGTATTCTTCAAAATTGTTTTTTTTTCGAAAACTATTGCAGCTATCCTAATGAAACAAAAACTGCTCATTAGACAAAACATTAGTCGACATTACGTATATATTTTTTATAGAATTTTTCTGTCTTATTTACTATTAAAAAAAAATAAAAATATTTTTTTTCTAGCTTACTATGTCTAGTATTACTACCAAAAAGTGCATAAATTTAAAATGGATGCAACACTATCAAAAAAAATTAAAACTTCTTATGACCATCTTAGGTACTAGGTACTGATTTCCCATTTGTGACACCATTATCATGTTTGTTACTCAAAAATATATTAGGTAGTAGTTAAAAATGTAAGGAAGACTTTGATTTTGGCATAAACAGATGAAAATTGTTTGTGGAACAACGTTTTTAGATAACAAGATGAAACCTGTCGCTTTCCAGTTAGTCATGTGTGCGCATTGTGTTTTGTTTACCTATCAATTTTAGGCCACCACCACTATAGTAGCTCGACTTCAATTATTATGTGCGGATTGTTTCGGATTATTAAATTTTTTTATAGTTAAAGTGTTTTATTTGAACTCGCCTCACGGTTTTGGTTTGATTTACTTATTTTATTTTTATTTATTTTGTTTTGTTCTGTTTTACTTTATTATATTTGTTTTATTTTGTTTTGTTTATTTTTTATATTTTATTTTGTTTTGTTTGTTTTTATCTTATTTTGTTTTATTTTATTTTGTTTTGTTTTTATTTTATGTTACTTTATTTTTTCAGAAGACAATTTTTTGATGGTTGTTGTTGCAGTGGAACGGCCTCTGATTCTTTCTTCGTCGGCGAAACCCCTCTGGACGGCTACTGTGTAGTGGTTGATTGTGGGTTTCGTTAAAATAAAACGGAGAATTTTTGTTGCTTATAACGTGTGGGCTGGTTTTTTGCAACGTAGAATTTTTTGTCGTAATATTGAATCGTGGACGGTGATTTGACTTTGCTTGCGTAGTTGCGAATTCTTTTTATAAAGTTTGATTTAGCGAGATGCGAGGCTGAATTTGTGTCATTGGTAGATTTATATCTCGCCTATGTTACCACACAAGTCATTTTCAAAGTACCTTTCTGGGGCCGCTGACCTTATCTTATCCTGCTATTTATTAAACATTTTTCCTAATTTTTCCTATAGTGCAGGAATATATGGAATTTTTATTGTGAATGTAATTTCCCTTTGTTGCTTGACATAATTTGTCTTACTTTCAATATTCCTAAAAATTGATTCAAACAATTCCCAGGGTAGTACATTTAGTATGAACTTCATTGATATTTAGATTTTATACGTAATTTTTCCATAACATTTAAAATATCGCCTCTTCTTTTTGACCACTGACAAATATATTTTTCGGATCCTACAATTACTAAAAAATACGCCTGTATTTCCGTATACATTTTTCTTTTTAATTTATGGTATTTATTTACGGAAATGTACATTATAAATATCTAAATGTATCCATAATCAGAAGCTTTGAAACTTTACAACTTTTTCAACGGCGGAAGAGGAATGATAAAAATGTTAATAAAACATTGAATTCCGCAATAAACTTCCTGGTTTTTCGGCTCAGCTAGACTGTTAAATTACGCCGAGAAGTTAAAATATTTATTAAAAATTATCCCATCTAAGTGAAAACATTTCAGATTCATAAATCTCCAGCGAAAAAGTTTCGGGGAGTTGTGTGCTCTACACATTCCTTTTAAACTTCGGACGTGTATAATACTGTATTAAAGGAAATGTTCGCTTGTATTAAAAAACAATTTATAACCAGTCAGACACACGGGAGCCGTCCCACTTTGCCTGGTAAATTTTTAATTCTGACACTTGCCTAAAATATTGCCGGGAGGACGTTTAAGCTCATGGCATTACGCAAAGTTATAAAAGTTGAAATCTGTTTTTGTGCGAGTTCGTTTTTACCGTATCCGTTAGTACCCTTCTTGATTTATTTTTGCCGGGAAATTATTTATTTTATAAATTAATTATGCTCTCCTCCATGTTCCTTTTCAAGTCAGATTCGGTGATCTCTTACGAAATTACTTTTCTTTGATATAAACCAATATTTATTTCATGTGGTAAAACCATAACAAAGTCCAAATAGTAACAACGAGATATTGTAGCGAAAGACACTCTAGTCTACACTGCAAAAACTTTAAGGAGATATTCCTCATAAAAAAATAAGAAAAAAATCAAGTATAATTTTTTTTCCAGAGACGCTTCATTTTCGAAATATAGGGCGTTAAAGATTTTTAAAAAAATTTTAAATAACTTCTAAATGAAGAAGGCTATTTAAGCCAAATTTGGCACGACACATCTTCTTATAAGATTCCATTTTTCCATAGAAGTAGAAGTCCCGTAAGCAACCATTGGCGGAGTTATGGGGACTCAGACTCATTAAATTATAATAAAAATAATACGGCCCTACTGAAAATAAAAAATGATGATGTTTTTAGATAGTACAGTTTGTTATTGACAAAAAGTGTACATTCACTTTTTTCCTAACTCTTATAGTTTCATGGCAAAATTGATTTTTCGGAAGGGTGCTTCTAGATTCTGTCGATAAACCTTAGGAAGACGTTCCTCATAAAACCTAAAAAATGATAGTACCTATTAAAATTGGTCTTAGTCTCAAGTATGTGTGAGTTAAATAAGCCTTTTTGTCTCCCCTTCTCTTGGGTTTAACCAATAGTACTAAAATTATTTAGGAGATGCTTCGTTTTTCAGATATAGGGTGCTTTTTTAGAAAAAAATGTTGATGAAAACATAGAAATATTTAAGTACCTAATTACTCCAGTCGGCAGAGGCCGAAAAGTTACTGTTGGTGACATTTTCTAAATAACTCGGAAATAACTACACAGGTCTTTAAATGATGAGTATAATAACAGGCTAATTTGCTGACAAAGTATTTTATCAGGAAAAAAGTTATTAACAATTTAATCGTAAAAAAAATTTATTTAGTAGTTTTCTTTAAATAACTCAGCGGGATGACTTTGTACGAAAAAATGCTTAGGATATGATTTTGTTCGTAGTAAAAATAGCTACAAAATGGCGGAGGTCCTATTACGAAATTTGCAATAACAAAGCCGTGAGATTGGTTTAAAACGCCAATTTTTTTAAGTTGCTGTAAAAATGACAATTATAAACAAAAAGTGATAAAACTTTCGAAAACTATAGTTCAATATATATACAATAATGACGCTAAAGCCGAAAATCAGGAGAGCAAAACTTTTTGTTCTATAAGGTGTTATACATTCATCGGCATCTGAAACTCGAAACTTTGCCAAATTTGTTCGAAGCTTTGCTGACACTTGAAATTTGGTACACACATAGTGTAAATATGCAGAAACCAAAAGCAATTTGCAAAATTCAAGTATCTTCATTTTTGCAGTTTTGGTAAGGTTTTATACGTCACCCTAGTTTTATACGTCACCGTTTTTTTAATTTTTGGACGTATATTTATGTATATTTATAAAATATTCCATTACGGTAGATTAGCCAGCATAATTACCTACAATTTAAAAAAATATATATTTTCATCGTTTAGATCCTAAGCTACTTAACATTTTGCGCCTGTTAGCCGTAGTCGTACATTATTCAACATATTAACATAAAACAAAATCGTACGTGTGGGGTAAACCTTTAACTTTTCATTTTCGAGCGCGAGCTCCGCTCTTCGGCGCTTGTATACTATTAGAAATATGCAACAGTAAATTTAAACAATTGTTTACTTAAAGTTAAAGGTTTACCCCACACGTACGATTTTGTTTTATGTTAATATGTTGAATAATGTACGACTACGGCTAACAGGCGCAAAATGTTAAGTAGCTTAGGATCTAAACGATGAAAATATATATTTTTTTAAATTGTAGGTAATTATGCTGGCTAATCTACCGTAATGGAATATTTTATAAATATACATAAATATACGTCCAAAAATTAAAAAAACGGTGACGTATAAAACTAGGGTGACGTATAAAACCTTACCAAAACTGCAAAAATGAAGATACTTGAATTTTGCAAATTGCTTTTGGTTTCTGCATATTTACACTATGTGTGTACCAAATTTCAAGTGTCAGCAAAGCTTCGAACAAATTTGGCAAAGTTTCGAGTTTCAGATGCCGATGAATGTATAACACCTTATAGAACAAAAAGTTTTGCTCTCCTGATTTTCGGCTTTAGCGTCATTATTGTATATATATTGAACTATAGTTTTCGAAAGTTTTATCACTTTTTGTTTATAATTGACATTTTTACAGCAACTTAAAAAAATTGGCGTTTTATACCGTTTTTTCAATCTCACGGCTTTGTTATTGCAAATTTCGTAATCGGACCACCGCCATTTTGTAGCTATTTTTATTACGAACAAAATCATGTCCTAAGCATTTTTTCGTACAAAATCATCCCGCTGAGTTATTTAAAGAAAACTACTAAAAAAAATTTTTTACACGATTAAATTGTTAATAACTTTTTTTCCTGATAAAATACTTTGTCAGCAAATTAGTCAGTTATTGTACTCATCATTTAAAGTAGACCTGTGTAATTATTTCCGGGTTATCAAGGTTTGACACACGCCGAACCTCTACCAACTGGAGTAAATATCTAATGTGACTATGTCGTAATGCGACAACGTAACGACCCTTGCAATACTCCTAAATTTTTTGAGGCGGTTTGTAGTCACTTCATTTACTTGTGTTGTGTACTTTTAAATAAAATAAGATGGCAAACAATACATGAAAATTTATTTGTAAATTGAAACAACCAAAAAATTACCAATTAATATTATACCTAGACAAAACGAAAAGTGGATCAAAAATGAAATGATTTAAAAAATATTTTGTTCAAAATGGGCACCTCCGGACATCTTCTAATTATGGAAGTAGTGGCCGATCGACACTGAATTGGAGTTAATTCTCAACATGCTTGGACTATTCGCTGTCTTAGGTCTGTCTCTAGGGTATCAACTGGCACCTCGCAGACTTTTTGTTTAACAGCACCCCAAACGAAATAATCTATCGGTGTCAAGTCCGGTGAACGTGCGGGCCGCGCTCCAGGTCCTCCTCGACCAATCCATCTCCGGGGATAATTAATGTTTAACCACTCTATAGGACCTCTACCTAAATGGGCAGGACAACCATCTAGTTGTAACCAACTGTTCATACGAGTATTAAGCGGAACATCTTCTAACAGATCTTGAAAACCATTTTCAAGGAACTCGGTAAACATGTCAGCATTTAACCGATGCGGAAGGAAGTAGGGACCAACTATAGTGTTGTCCAACACACCCAACCATACGTTACATTGGAATTCATGCTGAAAACTATGATCCTTTACCGCCCGCGGATTCTCGTAGGACCAAATATGGCTGTTCCTTTGGTTTAAATTTCCCCTTCGAGTAAATGTTGCCTCATCTGTTCACATTACTTTTTGCGTAAACTGATCATCATTCTCTGCTTGGTTTAACATCCAGTCACAAAACACGCGCTTGCATCGTATGTCCTGAGGCAACAAATGTTGCACACGCTGGATATGGTACGCATGGCGTCTTTTATGCTCAGGGGCGTATATTTTTCTAACGTAAAATTATTACAATTATTATTAACGATTGTTCATTATTTATTACATGTTAAAATATGTATATTTTGTCGTGACTGCCCAGATATTGCAATAGCAACTTCTTTGTTTCACTTTTAACTTGTTTTATCACGATTACGTTGTTCTTTGATTTCTTGTTCTCACTTTATGTCATACGCATATAAGAGCTTTGTTGAATTTACTAACATTTTCGCCCTTGATTATTATTATTGTTGTTGTTCTCCGAAATCTCAACTCATAGCTGGATTGCCTCCCGTATGGGACTCCAGTACCTTACCTATTATTATTATTATTGTTGTTGTTCCTCTGAAATCTCAACTATAGCTGGATTGCCTCCCGTATGGGACTCCAGTACCTTACCTATTATTATTATTATTGTTGTTGTTCCTCTGAAATCTCAACTATAGCTGGATTGCCTCCCGTATGGGACTCCAGTACCTTACCTATTATTATTATTATTGTTGTTGTTCCTCTGAAATCTCAACTATAGCTGGATTGCCTCCCGTATGGGACTCCAGTACCTTACCTATTATTATTATTATTGTTGTTGTTGTTCTGAAATCTCAACTATAGCTGGATTGCCTCCCGTATGGGACTCCAGTACCTTCCCTATTATTATTGCTATTATTATTATTATTGTTGTTGTTGTTGCTATTATTGTTACTAAAACCTCTTCAGTTTTACTTGGAAGTGTGTATGTCTAATTTGAGTGAGATGACATTTAGTGAGAAATTAAATAAGTCCAGTTTTAATTATCATTAGCAAAGGATCTTAATTTATACCTTTAGTTAGGGGTTGTTTTGTATTTATATTTGTGTGGTAAGAGCAAAGATCGTGGGTTTCTCTGCCATGCTCTTTCCCCGCAGGAGCTCTAGGTGAGCCTGGTACTCTCATTTTATGTTAAATGGTTGTTGATGTTTTTGTTGTTCTTTCTATTCGTCACATGTTTAATTTGAAGATTGTTGTATGTAAATAAAAGTTAGGTGTATTTATTCTGCTTTTGTTTTTATAAAATTAAACCATACATCCCCTCTACAAAGTTAGTAGCCAGCGCCTTCCGGTCAAAAAAAAATAAAAATAGATACACACAACGTAGGGATTCCTTATGACGATCACATATTTTTGGCCACAACAACGTTTATTTATTTTTTTCAATCGAACCTAGGGTTGTTATACTACAGTGTAGATTTCAGCTTTATTTGGAAGGTATCTGTGAAAACTTACACATTTACTAAGTAATAAGGTTTGGCATTTCTGAAACCATTTCATCATCAGCCCGAAGAGTCCTCCAAATGGAACTTGACGAAATACCTAGCTCATAGCTAGATCTTCTGACACTCGTGGATGGATTTTCATCGAAATGGTTTAAAATAGTATTCGATCTTACTTCGTCCTGAAGTGGGGCAAAATGTTCATCACCATAAGTTGGAATACCGAAAGACCTAGTTTGTCTGAGACGACTGAATGTCGTTGAAAATATTTCCTTTGCTGGTAGTCTGCGATGAGGAAATCTGATTGCATATTGGCATTTCCATTACAAAAACCATATACAAAGACCATATCATATTCATTGTTCGAAAATATGGACGGCATTATTAAACTTATTTTTATTATTAGTTTGAACGCTTTATCTAATGGATAATTTATGCAACAATTCGTAAAATAACATTTAAAATGTCAAATTAACATTGCTTGACAGCAGCCTACTCGAAAACTTTTGTTGATGTTCATTCTAAAGTTTATCGACAGAATCCAGAAGCACCCTTCCGAAAAATCAATTTTGCCATGAAACTATAAGAGTTAGGAAAAAAAGTGAATGTACACTTTTTGTCAATAACAAACTGTTCCCATAACTCCGCCACTGGTTGCTTGAGGGACTTCTACCTCTACGGAAAGATGGTATCTTAAAGTTTGTCGACTTAATCCTGAAACACCCTGTATTTAAACTAAGACTGAGTACTTTCACTCAAATATAAGTACTCCTTAAATAAATTCTTCACGTAAACTCGTATTTGGTGTACTTGTACCTAAATCAGAATAAATGTCACTCGTTACTGAGTGAGTTTAAATGTATATTAATTTCGAGTAATTTGAATGGCGCCGTGAAGATGACACCACTTACATATTGCTTCTATAATCTCGACCATAGTTGATAGGGACCCGTTAGATGTTCCAGAAAAGCATGATTGCCAGGAAAACAGGTGTTAGCCGGCGGCGGCGGGTCTCAGCCAGGACAGGAGAAGGCCCCCGCAAAGTGAATTAATTTCATCATTGTATATCCTAATTATTCATTTATGAGTGATTTATTTTTGCACTCAATATTTAGTTAATTAAAAACCAAATCTGAGTAAAAAATGTCTCAATAATAGTTAAATTTAAATCATATTAGAGAAAAAGTCAACTCTAAATTGGTTTTATATACTCTGAATAGAGTCAAAAGTCGCTCAATTGATGGTTAGCAGTAATAGTCCAGCCACTGAAGGCGAAAATAAAGTAAAAGCTCCCAATTTTTTCGGATAGCAAGGGCGAAATGGGCGTTGGCGATTAGACGCCTTCATTATAGCCATCCTTGTCTATCACATGGATTTCTATGGCTTACTTTATCGCTCTCACGTAACTTCTGATAGACCATCGGTACTTTCCTACACTGTATGTTGAATTATAAACTTTTTATTGGTTTTCAAATGATCTATGATATATTGCAACTTTTCAGCCTCCCGAAAAACCCTTACGGAAGACCTACCCCTCATAAATAACTATACCCCTTATAGAACAATTTTCTAAAAACTATATGTGAGTATGATGACAATTATTTTTTTAAATTTTATTGAATTTATTCTTAATATTATTTTATTAAATTTATATCAAATAAAAAAGAAATTTATATACATTATAAATGGACACGTGTGTGTATGTATATTATTAAAATACTTACTCAAATCAGTTCACAAGTGCTCCAAAATACACAAAGATGATGGTAATTTACCCGCACCGAAAATTTTACCGAAAAAATGCAATTAATTTTTTTACCATAACTAAAAAACCATTTTGTAGGGAATTTAAAACACTAAGTTCTGCGATTTGCAGTTTTTTTGAGCCTTTCGTTTTTTAGATTTGTAAACTAAAAGGGCTCAGGAAAGGCCGTCTTGGAGCTTAGTTTTGAGCTTCTAACGAACTTGTCAATTTTTGTCCTACAAAAATTTAAAAACAAAGCAAATTGTTCAGTAAGAAAAAACCTACAATTTCTTATTCTATCATTTTTTTATAACGTTAGTTTTTGAAATATTTTGAAAGGTGATATTTTTAAAAACTGAAAAGTTGTATTCAAAAGTAAATGATTTTTTTTTAAATTTAGGCTTTCAAAATCGTTCAAATTCCCAGAATCTACTATTAATACATAAATTGCAGAAGGAATACGTTTAATTTTTTTTCCGTCGTCATTAATTTTAATACCGATTTTTTTTTCTCAAAAATCAAGACAATAATTTTATTTTTATTGTAACCTCATTAATTTTCATGCTTCCACCACCAGTCAATTTAAAGGTCTTTTCAAGAACTTTAATAGGTGTTATATAAGTTTTCCTCGAAAAACCTTTTTTGCTACAGGACGTTGAACGTTTCGATTCTAGCTATCTTCGAAATTAATCAACTTCTGGGAGTCATAACTCGGGTACTATACCATACCTATATACCTATACCTTCATTTTTGCTTATGATAATTTTTTTGATAAAACTTGTAGTTTTTGAGATATTCGCGAAAAATTGCTCAAAAACATGCATTTTTTGGGCTAAAAACGAACATGCTTAGGCGCAAATAACTCAAAAAGAATTGAATGTACAAAAAATTCTTATACAGGGTGGTCCGAATTTTATGCAGGAAACTTCGAGGGCATATAGATCTCTTTAAAATAATATGTGTTTGCCTTATAAACATTGGTTTGGAACAGCCCCGTTTTAGAGATACAGGGTGTTGAAGTTGTTAAAAAAAATTGATTTTTTGTTTATATCTCCGGAATCTATTAACCGATCTCAATAAAATTTGGTATAGATAATGTACGATAGTAGACCTTACATTCCCTAAAATATGAGCTTTAAAAGTTCAACCAGTGGTGTACAACTGTACAAGGGTCACCCCTTTTTTACAAAAAAACCTACGCCACTGTATTTTTTACAAGTCATTGTAACAAATTTATATTCTAATGCACGAAATATGTAAGAAAGGTGACTTTAATTTTTTTCCTAAGATTCGCCGTTTTCATGTTATTCATACCAATACAATCCCTTTGTGGCAGACACTTCTAACCATAATATTACAAGAATATTTATGTTTATGCTTAAAAGTAAGTGAAATTTGTAAGCACAAATAAAATTATTTACAATCTTATTACACCACCTGTGAGTGTTCCTGGCGTGTTTTAGTTTTCCCTGAAGGCCTGATACTCTTTACAAATAAGAACAATTTAAATCAAAATAATAATAGAAATATATTTACCAAGCAACAGCAACTAAACAAGAAACAAAATTAACGTTACGTATTTACAACAATTGTTCAAAATTTGAACCACCCACATCGATACATTTCTGACATTTTCTATTAATGGAATTAATTGGAGCTAATATCATGTGGTGGTTTTCTTTTAATTCATTCTATTCTATTCTTCTATTCGTTACAGTAGTTGTGGTCTTATATCTGTTGGAGTAGAATAAACTTTTCAGATAACCCCAAACATAGAAGTCCAGGTGGTTTAGATATGGCAGTCTGGCTGGTCAAGACACTGGACCCTCTGCACCATTATGGTTGACATTGGCAATTGGTCTTTTATCTATCCATCGCCCCATATAATTTTCATTAAGCCATTCTTATATTATTCTCCCAGAATGCTCAGGAGCACCATCCATTGTATCCAGCTATTTTGTCGTATATTTAATGGAACATCATCTAATAATTAAAATAGAAGGTTTTCTAGAAAGTTTATAAATGACTGGAAATTTAGAGGAAGTGGCAAGAAGAAAGGTGCACAAACTTTATTGCGAATTATTCCGAGCCACACGTCCACAGAAAATTCGTGTTGAAAAGATCTTGTCCGAATTTCATGAGGATTTTCTCGTGACCAAATATGCAGATTGTGAAAATTCACTACCCCTCGCCTTTGGTAAGTGTACATTTATTATTATTTTTTATTTAAGTCGTTCTATTTTTGTAAAGATAGTGGGTTAGGCTTCCAGGGAAAACTAAAACGCGTAAGGAACTCTACCTCACAGGTGGTGTGGAAACGAGTGCAAAGAATTTTGTTGATGTGCTTACAGATTCCACTTACTTTTAAGCATAAACATAAATGTTCTTGTAATATTAACATTAGAAATGTCCGCACAAGGGGATTGTATTGGTATGAATAACTTGAAAATGGCGAATCTTAGGAAAAAAATTCAAGTTACCTTTTTTACATATTTTATGCATTAGAATATAAATCCGTTACAATTACTTGTAAAAAATGCAGTGGCGTAGGTTTTTTTTATAAAAAAGGGGGGTGACCCTGTCCAGTTGTACACCACTGGTTAAACCTTTAGAGCTCATATTTTAGGGAATACAAGGCCTACTATCATAGATTAACTGTACCAAATTTTATTGAAATCGATTGATAGATTCCTGAGATATAAACATAAAATCAATTTTTTTAACAACTTTAACACCCTGTATCTCTAAAACGGGGCCGTTCCAGACCTATGTTTATAAGGCAAACACACATTATTTTAAAGAGGTCTATCTGCCCTCGAAGTTTCCTGCATAAAATTCAGACCACCCTGTATAACATTATTTGCTTAGAATTCGTCCCTTTATCGAATCGTGAGGTTATTTTTAATAAAAAAATTCCCACCCTCCAGGAAAGGTAGCATCCACCCCTAGGGTAAAAACACACATCGGCACTATATAACTTTTGTTTCTTGGGCTATTCCCTAGCTACAGTTCAAATTTCACATCAATCTATTATATCCGAAAAAATTGGTAGCCAAAATGCTTCAGTGACTGAACTACTAGCTACTAATACGATAAAATGTTACATGCGCCTGGCCTTGAACACTTACAGTCTTACGAGTTTAAGTTCTTATCTAATCTAATAATAATTTTTGCATTAGATATAGGATATCGAATTATACAACTGAGAATTTATAGAAAATAGAATAATTAACAGTTACTTTGTTCGTTTAAAATTAATAACTGCAAAGAAAACATAGTTGCTGTTTTTCTAACGTATCAAAATCCTTTTTGTCCAAAACAAACATGCCTTTGGCTACGATATGTACTTATTTCGAAGCGTTGAACAAAAACCTTCCACTGACTTGGTTGCAAGCGCCTCCATTCAAAACGTATTTCCATAAAAGGCACATCCGGGAGAATAACACAGGTTTTATATATTTTTACTGCATTAACTTGGATGTAGCCATCATTTTTCCAGCGGCAGCTATTTCTCATGTTTTCCGTTTTCACTTGAAGATTCGGGTGGCGTACTTCGCTTTTAAAATATCATATATTTTGACAGACATTCAGGATGATGGACATAATACTTTAATATTTTAATATTCTTTCATAATAATAGGTGGCTAGTTTTCTTTTCGGTGTATCCCAATTTTAGTTGATTTTTACAATAACGTTACAGTTGGTTCACTCATAGTTAGCGATATAATTACATTGCAAAGGTGTGTGAAATTACACAAACATTTTTTTTTTTTTGGTATTTAGATCAGATCGATAATTTTTTATAGATTTAAATGTACTGAAATCAATTTTGAAGAGTAAAAAAAAATTTGTCTAGATTTCTTGTAATTGCAGGGAAAAGTCCCTTCTATATTGAAAAAAATCTAATATGAACTGTAAATTTTCAAATAGTAGGAATAATACGCAATCGAAAATAGTATAAAAAGTATAATATGCTTATATACAGTATGGTAGAAGCGACTCTCATAATTTTAATAAACGACAATAATACCTATTTGACATGGACCCAAAATCAACCATTTTAGAGAAAAAAATTATCGAAATCTCCAAGCTGATGTACGTGAGTTCGTTTAATTATGAAGCCTAGACATAATTTGGTTCACAGATACCACAAAGTTCAATATACCGATACTACTTTTTAAAATGTATTTATGTTTAGTTTTCATAAAATAAATAAATAATAATTATAGCTTTGTTAATCAATAGAATCCGATAAAGTTGAAATCGCACAATATACATAATAACAACGCACAGAGTTGCTAACAAAACGACCAGTTGGTGCTTGGCAGTTCTCTGCTAAAGGTAAAAAATAATAATAATTTCTATACAAGGTGGTCTGAATTTTATGCAGGAAACTTCGAGGGCAGATAAATATCTTTAAAATCATAGGTGTTTGCCTTATAAACATAGGTCTGGAACGGTCTCGTTTTAGAGATACGGGGTGTTGAAGTTGTTAACAAAATTTGATTTTTTGTTTATATCTTCGGATTTCATTGACCGATTTCAATAAAATTTAGTACAGATAATGACAGTAGGCCTTGTATTCCCTAAAATATGAGCTCTAAAGGTTCAACCAGTGGTGTACAACTGGACAGGGTCACCCCCTTTTTTTTTATAAAAAAAACCTACCCCACTGTATTTTTTACAAGCTACGTAAAAAAGGCATCTTGAATTTTTTCCCTAAAGTTCACCGTTCTCATGATATTCATACCAATACAATCCCCTTGTGGCAGACACTTCTAACCATATTATTACAAGAATATTTATATTTATCATTAAAGTAAGTACAATTTGTAAGCACATCAAGAAAATTCTTTACACTCTTTGCTTTAATCTTTTTGGATTAAAACAATATTTGGAAAATCACGACGAAGCAATGAAAGGCACGGAAATGAAATTTTAAAAGCATTTGACGACGATCCTCGGTTAAGTACACGAAGAACGTCTCGGCAACTTGGGGTGAGTAAATCAAAAATTTGAAAAGTTCTACATAAGTATGGCAGGATGGACCTTTCTTTTTGCCCCCATCTAAATTCCCAGTCATTTCTAAACTTTCTAGAAAACCATCTATTTGAATTATTAGAGGATGTTCCATTAAATATACGACAAAATAGCTGGATACAAATGGATGGTGCTTCTGCGCATTTTAGGAGAATAATACAATAATGGCTTAATTATTGTGGGGTGATAGATAGATAGACCAAATGCCAATGTTAAACATAATGGTGCAGAGAGTTAAGTGTCTTGGCCAGCCAGATTGACAGATCTAAACCCCCTGGACTTCTACGTTTGGGGTGACATATCTGAAAAATTTACTCTACTGCAATAGATACTAGACCATAACTACTGCAGCGAATAGAAGACGGGTGTAATGAATTAAAAGAAAACCATCACATGATATTAGTTTCAATTAGTTCCATTAATAGATGTCAGAAACGTATCGATGTGGGTGGTTCGCAATTTAAACAATTGCTGTAAATACGTAAAGTTAATTTTGTTTCTTGTTTAGTTGTTGTTGCTTGGTAAATATATTTTTATTATTATTTTGATTTAAATTGTTCTAATTTGTAAAGATAAGGCCTCCAAGGGAAACTAAAACACACCAGGAATCCTACCTCACAGATGATGTGGAAAGAATTTTGTTGATGTGCTTACATATTGCACTTACTTTTAAGCATAAAAATAAATATTTTTGTAATATTATGGTTTGAAGTGTCTGCCACAAGGGGATTGTATTGGTATGAATAACTTGAAAATGGTCAACCTTAGGGAAAAAAACAAAACGTATTTAGTGCACTCCGTTACAATAACTTGTAAAAAATACAGTGGCTTAAGGTGTTTTTTATAAAAAGGGGTGCCCTCTGTCCAGTTGTACACCACTGGCTGAACCTTTAGAACTCATATTTTAGAGAATGCAATGCCTACTATCATACATTATCTGTACCAAATTTTATTGAGATAGGTTGATAGATTCCGGAGAAATAAAACATCAATTTTTTTTAACAACTTCAACACCCTGTATCTTTAAAACGAAGCCGTTCCATACCTATGTTTATAAGGTAAACTCTTATTATTTTAAAAGGGATCTATATGTCCTCGAAAATTTTGCATAAAATTCGGACCACCCTGTATAATGTGTAGAAAATTTCTATTTGGCCAACAACATATTTTAATTATTTATGTCCTTAAACAATTTTATTATATTGATCGTAAATTTTGGTTATGACACCAAAAAACATTTACATTTTCATTAAAATATATTACTGCTCGGCAAGAACCAACGGGAAGACATGAACATATACTTGTCAGTAAAGGATGAGGAAATGTTGCTAGCTTAGGTTAGAAAACTTATTAAATAAAAATACTCAACAATAAAATAATTCCGCACTGCTGCACTGCACTGCTAGGCTATTTGTCAACTGAAATTTATGGCCCAGTCGCCCAGTGCGGCTATGTATGTGCGCCGTTTGTCCGTTTAGTTCGACCAGACCTGTATAGGGGTATGGCTAAAAAAATATGGGAGCTAAAATTTTTTTTCAAATACTTCAATGCCGAGTTGCTTGCTGTGTAGCTACCGAACCTTGTACATACTGCCTATCTCTTTGGTCTTCAATTGAGATCGGAAAGACTATACCACTATTTTCTTGATTTTTCTCAAGGTTTCTCTCTTTGGTTTTTAAATTGTTTAGCTACGTGGATATCAGGATTTATTACACTGAACATTTTTCGACTTGTTGAAGAGAATCCGAGACTTAACACACCAGCATCGCCCGAAAAGTTCGAGTATTTCACTGCATCATCATGGAACTCTACAAGAACAGTTGTTATATCCATAACTTCCACACCGGGTTCAAGATTTGTCAACTACCATTTTATTTCAAGAATTATGTTTTTTGTGCAAACAAGCTTTCTAGAGACGCGTACGTCAGTGATCTATTAACATAACCTCAAAATAAAAATTATTTACCGATGAAAAGAAATCTGTTGGCCCAGTGTCTGATGGCTATATACTGGTATTTTACACACATAACGTCTCATCACGTTTTGTTATTTATTTATGTTATTTAACTTAAAGATAAGTAAAATACACTTAAACATACACAAATATGTAATACTAGAAAAATTACACTCCACTTCCATTACCACTACAACTTATACAACGTCATAAATATGAATTAATATCAATGAATCGAATGAAGATGGTCGAAACTATGTTGCTAAATGTTCAAATGGGTAAACCAGACACAGCACAAAATAATTTTCATTACACTTGTAAAGTCATATAATGAAGGAACAAATAAAAATAATTTTATTACACTCGTAATATCATATAATGAAGGAATAATGGATCTACATTTGTAGAAATTGTCCAGATATAGAGGATTAAAACATTGTAATCAAATTTACTACAGAAAAGTAGGTATTTTGCGATCGAATAAATAATCCGGGCAACGTTGCAAAATGGCACTTAGAGTGTGCTTAGTTGTCGTCAATAGAAAATTAGTAAATAAATGTGTCTATATATTTAGAAGTCTGTCTCGTTGTCTACTACATTGTCTTACTAGAAGTGCGATTTCTTGTCTATAAAACACCAGCCTTAATCTATCTTAAGCTAAAGTAATGACAGTCAAACCTCATAAACACTGTATATCTGATAGTAAACGTCGCGTCAGTTGATTTTTTTTTAGTTTACTAGTTTTAGTAATATAGTTAATTTGGCTAATTGACACGGAAGAGTTAGTCACCTCTAAATGTTATTTTTGTACTTATCGGTATACTAAGTCATGCTAGTAAATCATAAAAGATAAAAAAAGAGCTGTGGATTCAGGAAATCGCGATAACGTACACATAAGGGAATTATTATCTGTAACACAGTGGCGCCCTTTTACATGTGCTTTGTTTCTTACTCCAAGTACTCCTCATCATTTTTACGGTTTGTTAATAACAACAACGGTTTCTGACCACCGCTAGAGACAGCTCTAAAGCTCTATGGAAAAAATCTAAAAGACAGTGTTCTATCTGCCCTAATTTTGAACTGCGGCGAACAGTGTGTTAATAGCATAGAACTTATGATAACAAATCTGGTAAATGGAAAGGCTACCACACAAGAGCTTGTTCAGTCAGCTCTCTAAGCATAGGTATTTAATTGTCAGGTTAAACGCTAATGGACAAGATAGAGAGCAATGGGTACAATAATTTATTCTCTTTACTCCTTTTAGTAATTCAAATTTTGACATTCGGTAATTAGTAGCTACTTTATTATTATTATTGTTATATTTGGATTAAGTATTGTGGCGAGGAAATTTTGTATTTGCGAGGCGAAGCGAAGCGTAACCGAGCGGATGCAAAATTTCGAGACAAAACAGATACTTTTAATCCAAATGAAACATGCTATTTTTTTTCTCCAACCGAAATCAATTTGTGCTTTGAAATTATTCAAACCAAATTTGGATAACAAAGCAAAGTAGGTAAGTAGGATATATCGATGTAGGATACTTTGTCAAATATTAGTCGCCATATTGTTAAATGAGTTCATTTGTGATTGTTTGTGGTTCAATTTGCTGAAAACTGAATGTGTCCATCAACGTTTTATGGCTTGGTGCAAAGAAAAAACATTAAGTTATATTCAGAAGACGTATTGATATATTTCTCAAACTTAGCAAATAAAATGAAACCGTCAACGCTTTGGTCACAATATTCAATGTTGCGGTCAACAAGGGGATTGATATAAGGAAATATTCAAAGTTACGTGTTTCTCGAGTATTTACAAACGAACAAGTTGATTGCTTTTTGAAAAATGCATAATAATATTATATTCGACAATGAAGGGTTTAACACCCTTTAAAAATAAAAGAACAAAATTTTAAAAAAGTTTCTTTATTGGTCGTCCTAATATTGGAGGTTGCAAACGCGTGCCGTTCTGATGAATTAGTCAATTTAATAAGTGATAATGTTGAAGATGTGAATTCCGCCTTAATTATAAAAATTTCCAATACCAAAACCAAGAGACAAAGTTTTTTTACTATGCTGGGAGATGATTTAAATTTTTATCGAAAATATGTTACTTTACATCCACTCGGATTGGTAGAACGTAGATAATTTCTCAGATATGTTAGTGGAGAGTGTCATCGAATGGTCGGTATTCATAAAATTGGTGTAGTCTCGCAAGAAGTGGCAAACTGGACAACTGGAACGAGTACAGTGGACACGCATTACGACGAACGTTTGCTACCCTTTTAGTTAACGGTGGTGGTGACCTTCACTTTTCTTAAAAGACATAGCCCAATTACTGTAGCTGAAAATATAGTAATACCTCCGAATTTTTTATAACTGCATCGATTTTTCTCAAAATTTAGAATTAGGCTCGTCTTACCCCCCCCCCCACTTCAAAACTTATATATGTGCTAGGTGTGCTTTTTGTTCTTAAGAGGTGAAACAAATTTAATGTATCCCAAATTTTCAACCCGGAAAAACCATTAAAAACCAACCTTTTGGATAAAATTAATATATTTTTTTTTTCAACTTGAAAAGGTTTATCATGCATTTTTATCAAATTAAATTGATTTCTTGATTAAAAATCTTTTTTATGATTGCAACATTTCAACCCTTGAACACAAGATACTCCTTCTTTCGAAAATAAAATATTATTGAAAGAGTAGAAAAATTTTAAATGTGCATTCGTATTAAATAAACATTTATTCCCTTCTTATAAAATAATTTTGAATTGATTGCAACTTTTCAACCCTTAAAAATTACCCCTTACATTTATATATACACACACAAAATTAAGATTATTTTATAAATTTTTATTTTCCTTTTTAATTATAATAAATACAAAAATAACATTATAATTATATGTAAATGATTATTCGTCGTCACTGCTATTCTCTTCACAATCATGCTCGTCCTCTTCGATGATTGGAGGAGAATTTAGGCAGTTGTCGCCGGATCATGTTCCACATGTCGAATTACGTATATCCACATGTCGAAATACGTACATATACAAAAAAGATCGAAATGCTTCAAAATTCTTGTTTGACGTAAATTTTCTTAAAATTATCACCTATACACGTGTTTATTTTTTTGACGATAACTTTCTTACTTTTTAAGATTTTTAATCGCACAAAGGCTCATTTTGCAGGGAATTGTAAGAGCTACGTGAACTGTTGAGTTGATCATTTTTTAAGCCCTTCATTTTTAAGTTTGAAGGATTTAAAGGGCTCGAAAAGGGTGGTTCTTTCATTCATATGATAACTTAAAATGGCGATATCTCGATTAATATTAATTTTAGAGAAATAAAAAATTGAAGCAAAATCTTCAGCAAAAATAAAGTTAAATTTTTTTACTCTTGTATTTTTTCGTACACCCTTTAATTTTTAAGTTACAGCGTAAAAATCAATTTTTTTTTAAATTGAATAATTAACATTTTCAAAAAATTAAATTTTTTTCGAAATCATGCTTTGTAAGTGAGCCAAAGACCCAGAACAGATTCTTAAAACATAAATGAGGAAATTTGTAAGTGGATTGCATTTAATTTTAATTCTGTTGCCAAAGGCACTGATTTGTTTATTAATTTTTTTCTTAAAAAAATGAGACTATCATGTTATTTCGATCATATTTCCGTTAATTTTGATTCTAAAGACTTAAAACAGCTCATTTTAAAGGTTTTTCAAAGTACTTTAAAAAAGGTTCAAATAGTTTTTTTCCTAATATTTATGGTTTTGGCGTTATTTAACGCTAACTGGTTCCAATTTAGTTTTTAGCTAACATATAAATAATGCCATTAGATTTGTTTTTTTATTACCTTTCTTTTTGTTCATTGCAACTTTTTCGTTAAATCCAATGGTTATTTCCAAAAAAACTGTCCGAAAACAAGCACTTTTTCAGTAAAAAATCAACATTTTCAATGACGAAATTACTCGGAAAGCATTGGATTATCCAAAAAACTTTATATAACATTTGTTACTTAGAACTGACTCCTCCATCGATTTCTGTAGTTATTTTGGGCGTATAAATTTCCACCCCCAAGAAGGGGTGAGAACCACCCCCAGGGCAAAAGCACACTTCGGCACTATATAAGTTTTGTTCCTTGAGGTATTCCCCACATTCAGTCAAAATTTCAGGTCAATCGGTTTAGTTATAAATAATTCGGAGTTAAAAACCCTGAGTAACTGGAGTAACAGGGAGGATGGAGATCGAGCACTGTGGCGGAAGGTTACATTGAAGATTCTCTTTTGAATAAAGAAAATATTTCGAAAAGAATATTGGAAGTTGATAGTAGTAATGATAAACCAAGCACCGTTGTCATTTCTGATTTCACAACATCTGAAAATAATATGACTATTAATGAAGATGTGTTCGATTGCTTTGAGAATTGCTCCAAGAATGAGGATAGTGGCAGTTTCATTGGATTATTTAATTTTAATACTTGTTCAAATTGTGTATTTAATAGCAATGTGGATAAACAAAGGATTAAAAGTGTCAACTTTAGCTCCTTAGATTAAAAGTGAATACTTTTGTTGCTAAGGTACCATTTTTTTTTTCTCAGTAAGGAAAATGTCAACCTTAGAGACCTCTAACAGTCAAAAAATGCCTTAGTTTTCTTACGGTTGGAAAAAACATAATTTATTTACAATTTTTGTTAAGTTCAATCTACAAAATTCAATGTACTTAATTGTATGTGTTTTTAGAGATAAATGTAGATTTCGCCTAGTCCATATACCTACGGCCGCTACCGTTCTCTCCATTCGACTTCGTAATCACGTAATTAGAAAGTTGTAGTTTACAAGCGGTGTACGGCGGTGTTTTCTAAACTAATGTAATTCAAGTTCCCTTTGGTGTGTACCCTTTTCCTCGCCTGGTAATAAATTAGACAATTTCGAGGCAACATTTAGCTTAATATTAATAGTACGGCGCAAACACACTAGGTAATTCTCCGATGTGAATAACATTAATTTGGGGCAATAAACCGCGATTTTCATTACATAGATTACCCCGTTCGCTTAACGAAACACCTGGTTTAGGAGCGCACATATCCTAGTGGGGCAGACAGACGGTGGATTGCGCTTGATTCTTGACAGTATAACGAAGTGTTATGCTCTATAATTTGAACACATTAAAACATCTAAAAATTAGGATTAATGTAGTGGATTTTCAACAGTTTTATGGGAAAAATGTGCCGTACAATATTTCACTTTGAATTATCATCGTTTAATATTTATGCAAGCTTGAGCGTTACAACAAATTTTCTAGCGAGTGTAAATGCAAATCGATTCTATGATAGATACTGACGTTGAGAAGTTAAGAGCGAACTGTTAGAAAATCTCCACACTTTCGAATTCCCATCTTGAGTGAGGAATATAATTAGTTCAGTCACTCAAGGTTCAGAAACGGCGTTTTCCGGAAAAAATGTAGAAGTTTTTTTAAGTTAAGTTTAGTGCGATTTCGTTTGAACTAGGTCCGTTGACCATATATGGGCCTCACTTAAGTTTGACAATTCCTTAAATGTACCACGTAATCATAAAATAATTGATTTTAGAGGTGTACGAAGTAGGGCACCAGTTAGAATAACGTTTTCAACTTTTTTAGCGGAAAGTCAAGAAATGCAATTTTTTCAACATGACGTTATAGATTGTCCAGACTTTGAGTTATTATACGTATTTGTAGAAAATGTTGCCTACTATAATTTGGTATATTATAGTTATAATCCAAAAACGCTTAGTTTTCGAGTTATAGTTAAAAAAACTGAAAAAAGTGCCGAAAATTTGAGGTTTTTTGCAATTTTCCTTGTAAAGCCGACGCCTGGATTTGGATTCAGCATCCCAAAGAACATATAGAACCGGTGAGAAAAAACTTCTACATTTTTTTCCTTGAAAAAAAGCCAATGAGAGCGAAGCCAAGGAAAGTTTAAATTTTCAAGCCCTTTCGAATTCTCGGATTAGTGTACCACAGCGCTCGAGAAACTGTTCCACAGAAAAACATGGCTGGCAAAGTCTATAACACCATACAACTGGTGCATTATTGGTTTATCTGTATCCGATCGATAAATATCCAATTTTGTCAATTTTAGTGTAATATGCTGCTTACCCAGTTTTATCCTAGAAGAAATTCCTAAGATATTTATTTTTTCTCTAAGGTCAATTATTTGTGTATTAGGTAGTCCAGGCGATAGAGCAGTAAAAGTAGGCTTCTGTACAGAAAAATACCAAATTTTATGTTGAATAAGAATCCGAGATTGCCTATTTCAAAAAACTATTGCTAAAATTCAGGAGAACAACAAACATACAAAAAGAACGAAAAGTTACCCGTTTTTTGACATATTCTTCCCTGTAACATTTAAAGTATGTCCTAAATCAAAAAATAGTCATTCTTTATTTTTTTGTTTATTTGACGATTTTCTATAAAGTTACAACAACTGCGAATAAAAAAACAATGAGCTAAAAATAGTAAAAAATCATATGTATATTTGGAGCATTTTTTAAAATAAGTAAATATTTATAAGTATTGGTGAAACTTTGTGAACAAATAGTAAAATATGTCAATTCTCTCTAAAAATTTTACAACGGACGATAGCGTTGCTTTTGATTTACAGAATTGTTAATTACGAAAATTTCAAAAAGTTTATCGCGTACCGTGGGTTTAAATTAAGGTTTAGAAAGGGCACACAATTTTTTAGAAATACTTGTTGTCATAATAAACAATGATTAATACTAAAAATATCTATTTTTACACTTTTATAACCATTTATATATTTTTTTTAATTTTTCAACATTTTATTCGATAAACAATTATTACCCGGGGAATTTTCTACGCAATCGACAAAATCTCGCTCACATAAAAACTACGAGCATTTTAGCCAAATACAACAGCATTCTACTGTGTAGATTCTTAGATACAGAAACATAAAGTTAATAATAATTTATAGCTCACGTAATCGTGAAGTCGAGAAAAACAAATGTTTTTATAATTAAGTACAACTACTTTCAATATCCTTTTAGTGTATTTTATATAGATAAAAGTTTAATGAAAGAGAAATCAAGAAAGATACCATGGTCAATGGAATTTTTCGGCAGAGTGGGAGTGGGGATGACTGAGAGCGCATAGCATGGGTTTCAAAATGCTATGCACGACAAAAGATGACTTTTCTCGGGAACGGTAGCACTTATCAAGACTATTTTTTTAATTTGATATAGCAAAATCAGAGGAATACGAAAATGTCATCAAAAATCAATAAGATAAATAATTTTTGCACGAATTTTGATTTTAAAAAATTATGCCACTTGTTTGCTTTTAAAAAATTGTTATATTATGTTAATCAAGTTTTACTAGTTACTTTCAGTGTTACAGGGAAAATATGTTGAAAAACGGGTCATTTTTCGTTCTTTTTATATGTTTGTTGTTCCCCTGAATTTAACAATGGGTTTTTGGAATAGGCAATCTCGGATTCTTATTCTACATAATATTTGGGATTTTTCTGGACAACAAAATAGATGACTTCAAATATAAACGCGTGGAATACTTGCCTGGACTATATATTTAATAGACCAAAAGACCTAATTTAGAATAATAAGGAAAGGATTATGTGAATAATAAAATAAATAAGAATGTTTAGGCATATTCATTTGTTAGCTACAATGAATATGGGTGAACAGAGTATTCTTTTCACTTCTTTTAGTTCAAAAATAAGTTGTATATTTTTTATAGTGACAAAATTAATCAAAGCCTAGTGTTTCCAAAAAGAAACTTATAGTAGAGCTTTCGTATGAAAACATATTCATGCGATTACAGTAATATAAGATTTACTGTCTTCAAAACTTAGTTAAACAAAATTAAGCAATGGCTTTACTCAAAATCCATCACCCTATACGTAAAAAGACTCATCATAATTCACTATCATTCCCCAAAATTACAGGGGGCACTTAATTTTGCTGTCTTTCTAAAGCTCGCAGTCTAAACGCGGGTATTATTTTCCCGTGGCGTGAAGATGAAGCTGCTTACTTTGTTTTAATCTTGGATTCCTATCACGCACACCTTATAAACTACAAGGGCCGTGGATATATTTTTCCTTAGTAGACACAACATAAATCAATTCTGTATCCTCGCAAATCTCAACGGTAAAGTTGATACTTGAGGCTAAGGGTCGTGATTTTACTCTGAAGGCTTCATTATGGCAGGGTGGAAAATTTAATATATCATATGCAGGGTACAGAGATGGTATATAACGCTGCCGCTTCTCTGGTATGTATAATTTATTGACGGTCTACATCGGAAAGAAGAAAGCAGTAATTAACGTTTTCACGTCTGATTTGAGATTTTATGAGTTTGTGTCTAATAATAATGGAGATATATGAAACATTTGTGCCATAAATCTAACATTTAAGAGGTTATTAGTAGTTGTTTAGCAACCCATCCTTTGCCCAACATATATGTGGGGTGACTTTTTCTTTTAGCACAACAAAATTTTCAAGCAATTTTTTTCAAAAAAATTATCTGAATATATCGATCAACAGTGAAATAGTACTACAAACTAAGTAAGTATAAACAAATAAAAAAATTTGAAGTTTAAAGATGGTATCTAAAATATTCCTGTACATTGTCTTTCTTAGAAAAATTAGGATACTTCGGTTCTTGTTGAAAAATGGTTAAATAAGCTTGAAACAATTACACCAGCATTATTTGCCGATTTATTCAAATTATACAGGGTGGCCAAATGAAAACGAAACAGAGCCATTTTTAGGAACTGCGTCAAGATTGTAGAAAAACGCTCAGACCCGTCGATTTTAGATTAAAGGACATTCTTTGCTGGCATTTTTGACTCCGCCACTTTCACCCCCAAGCAAGGGTGTAACATTTCTTTTGAAAGCTCTTACAATTCTCTTTACAACAGACTTTAAATTTTATAATTCCGCCCAATACTTCTTAAGAATTTTGATTGTCGAAACTTATGTACAAACAATTAATAACGGTAAAAATGTCAGTCATTCGAGTTAAGTACGCCAATTGTATAAATTTAGTATTTCTTGCGTTACATTGGTTTTTGGCGATTTGTTATAACTTTCGTAAAAAAAACACAATTGTAAAAAACAGAAATGAATGCTATACATACACAATGAACGTAAAATTAGTGGATTCCAAATTAATTTTTAGTGTTATTTGGAAGCGTTGTTTAGTAGTTTATTTAATTGTGTTTTTGAAAATTAAACACTATAGCTTACTCCATTGCGGAAAGGGTAGATATCATTTCGCTTTACTTTATGAATAATAAATGTGCGAATAGAACAGCTCAGCTATTTAATGAACAACATCAAGATCGACATGTCAGGAGGAAATATGTTCTAGAGTTAGTAAACAAATTTCATGAGACAGGGAACGTAGCCAATAAAAAACGAGAAATTAAAAAACCTATTGTTAATGAAGCGAAGCTAATGAAGTTGCAGTTTTGGGACAAGTTCATCTTGATCTTACATTAAGTACGAGGCAGCTGGCATCTGTGTCTGGGATCAATCGAACTAGCATACAAACCATTTTGAAGAAGAATAAATTCCATCCATACAAAAATACATTTGGTCCAGGAACTTCATGAGGATGATTATAACCGCCGTTTGCAATTTTGCGAAATAATGAGTGAGCGAGCAGGGAACGATCCACAGTTCCTTTTTAACATCTGTTTTTCTGATTAATGCAGTTTTTTCTTGAACGGGACGGTAAATCGTCACAATTGCCGCTATTGGTCCCATTCAAACCCAGTAGCTTTTCACGAGGTACATACACAGCAATGGGAAAAATTAAATGTATGGACTGGAATTTTCGGTGACCGGCTGGTGCGTCCATTTTTTCTACCTGGTAATTTATTGACTGGCCAAATGTTTTTGCAATTACTGGAAGACGCTATTGACCCTGCCTTCACTGATAATTATTGAAAATGTTCCAGAGTATGATGAAGATCATTTGATTTTTCAACAGGACGGTGCTCCTCCGCATTATGCGTTAATTGTCCGTCAGTATTTGGACCAACGTTTTCTACGGAATTGGATTCGGAGAAGAGGCAGCATTGAGTGGCCTCCACGATCACCGGATTTATCGCCCCTTGATTTTTTTTGTGGGGATACCTAAAATGTAAAATCTATAAAACACAGCCAGCGTTGCTGGAAGATTTACGTCAAAGAATCGTTGACGAATGCCGTCGAAACACTCCGGAAATGCTTCGGAATGTGCGCGAACGTTTCGAACAAAATCTTTATTCTTGTATGGAAGCGGGCGGTCATCAGTTTGAACATTTAATCAACTAAGTAGGAGGTAAGAAACTAAACATAATTTAAATTTTTAAATTTTAATTTTTTTCAAAGTATTGGGCGGAATTATAAAATTTAAAGTCTGTTGTAAAGAGAATTGTAAGAGCTTTAAAAATAAATATTACTCAACCCCCAATGCCATTTAAATATTTTGGGGTGATGCTCACCCTTGCTTGGGGGTGGAAGTGGCGGAGTCAAAAATACCAGCAAAGAATGTCCCCTTTAATCTAAAATCGACGGGTCTGAGCGTTTTTCTACAATCTTGACGCAGTTCTTGGCTCTGTTTCGTTTTTATTTGGCCACCCTGTCAGACAGAATAGCATCCTGTTAAAGAATGTTTATGTTAAAGAATTGACTATTTCGCCACTAGATTCAATGATAAGAAAATCGTCTTGTAAATATCGAGGACCTGTTTCTTCGAAAAAGTATGGACCTATTATCTATTATTCCGGTCCAAATATTCTCTGGGTAGTGAGTGTTACACTCCTGAATCGAGTGTGGATTTTCAGTAGCCCAGTGCAGCTTTATCTGGAAGATGGTATCATTTTAGAAACATCGGTAAATTTTTCCATTAAAGCTTTACAAAATCCGACTCGTTTGTCAAACTCGTCTTCCAAAAGCTCCTGAACTAACGTAACTTTTAAAGGATGCCACTTTTCCATTTTTATCATTCTATGAACTATTGAATGATCCATTGATTTTCGGTTGGAGTATTTAATACTAAATAAAGTACAAACTTCTCTCTGAGTCCTGGGTTTGTCTCTACAACTAATTATTATTCGAAGTTCAATTCTTTCCGTATCAGTAAGCTTCATGTTAGTAAACGACTTTTAAATATTTCAAGTGTAGGTATCAGTATTAGCTACTTGACAGAAACATGAATTAAGTCGATTTGAATGTACCCTTCTTGATAATACCACAGACAAAATAACTTAGTGATACGCTATATTGACTGTGATAATACATTTACATTATTGAAAAGGCAAAAATTCAAGTAAAAAACTTATAATATGTTCGTTTCGATTCTCCGTATCTGCTCTACTTTTACTTAAAAAGCCCCAAGGAACGACATTATTGAAGACATTTGTTAATTATAATTTTAGAATTTTTTCTTTGGAACTATACAAAATTATTGATATGGTTCAATAGAGATCTTTTAAAAGAGCTATCGCATGACATTTATATTTAAAAAAACACAGATATAAAACAAATATCACGCAAAAGGCACTTTAAATAATAAAAATTGATCCGTTTCAGGGTTTTTGCCCAAAGACACCGATTTACGAAGTAATTAATTTATTTCTTTCATTTGCACCATACTTTCCAAGATACCGTATGTTCAAGTTAATATTAAACTTAGTCGTCTATCGAAAACCTCAACAAAAATTGTTTTCTGAATATATAGGGCGTTTCAATTAAAACTTCCCACCTGGAAAATATCGGAATTAAAAAAGTGAACAGAAGACCTGAGACACGTCGATTTTCTTTTCGTATACCTGTATACGATGACTATTATCCTGAATCTGTACTGTCAGGTGCAAGTTCAGTTAAATTAGAGAATCTAGCGGAGTATACCTAAATGTCATTATAGGGTATCACAGGGAGCCTATTTATAAATAAATGATACATCACAGACTAAAATAAAAAAAACTGCATATGCTAGTAGGTACAATAAAATCCGTAGACACTGTCATAATCAAGGGAAATATAAGGTTGCACCAAGGAAAAAAGTTTTGCTATTTGCAGAAAAAATTAAAAACTGCAAAAATACTCAAAAATGACGTGTTTTTTCTAACATTTTCCAATAAAACTTTTTAAATATGTAGTTTACAGAAAAAACTATTACTGATGAAATTGTTTGTTATAAAATTTGCTATAAGACAGAATTGTTTTGATACCTGCGCAATTCATATTTTTGTTGCTAGAAAGCCAAAACAGCGTAAGAAAGTGATAAAAATCGAGGTAACTTTGAAACATTCAACTGATAGGTAAGAAATTGTCCAATTCAACTATAAATGTAGACGTAGGTACTTTGAAGGATTACAAAACGAAATCCCAAAACCCGATCGAAATCGGTCTGATAGTTTTGGTATGAGACAATTTCTTACTAAATTTCAGCGCGAAATGTTATTTTTTTTGCGTCAGTGCTGGGGTTAAAGTTAGACATTTTAATTGGCGCTGATTTTTTTACACATACTTGGACTCTTTAACTATCATATAGAATCGTTGTAATATTAATTTCCTTTTTTTTAAATAATTTTTGGTGCGATTTTAAAAATTCGAAAAATTTTGACTTTATAACAAATACTTTAATGAAGCGGTTTTGCGGGTTGGAATATATACCAAAGTAATAAAAAATAGTTCTCGGAAAGACGCTTAACTTGAAAAAAAGAACGTTCAAATCGGTCATATAAGTTCTGAGATATAGAGTGTCAAAGTCAACAAGCGCTTGCTGCAAAACTATACATAATATAACAACAACAAATATTGAATTTGGTAAGTTTTTTAAATAACTTTCCGTATGTGTATTTATAAATATGATCGCACGTGTGCTTTTTATATGAAAATTCAATGAATATCGTTAAGCCGAGAGGAGGGGATGAATTATAGAAATTGAAATCGTGCGTTCAAAAAGAGCGCACGCGCTTCGGCGTTCAGTATCTCGGCTTCTATGGCTCCGATTTTGATGTTTTTTTTATTTAAATCGATGTAGAAAAATGAGAGGAATTTAATTATCAAGGTTTCATTAAAATATTATAAAGCCCTTTTCGGTCTATTACGACTAAAAATTTCCCACATTTCGTTGTTATACTGTATATTCATGTAAATAATAATATCGATGGTAGGATATAGGTACATATTCCACTAGGTATTAGCTTTAATAATTACGTGGTAATAATGTTTAAATAAAATCTTGAAATTTTTATTTAATATGTCATTTAATTATTGTATTCATATAATATAAAAAAAATATAGATACAAATAATTATTTATTTATGTTTACAAAACGTGTTTAACATATTTTCATAAACATCGTACATCATTGGTGTTTTCACTTATAATATCAGCATTTGAATAAGTATCGTTGTCCATTATCTTCAAATCAGTGTTTAACTAATTGTAAGTAGGTACCACTGTTAAATTAACAGCAAATAATGACTTATGGTTGGTTAATTTGATTTTTTAAATATGCCAGCATTTTCATAGCCATCCTCGCAAGAAATTGGATCATTTTATTTATCACGAAATCCGTCAAAAACAGAAAAATTAAAAGATAGGTATAGGGAGGTGTAATATGGATAGATGTGGAGTAAATTTCTACAACAGATTTTTATTAAATATACAGGGTGACCCATTTATAAAAAACAAGTTTTGGCGGTTCGATCAATCAAATTCGACAATAAATATGAAATTGAAATAGGTCGAAGACCATTAGACCATTAGAGATACATACAGGGAAGCTTTATAAAAGTCCCTTAAAATTATGCGTTGAATTCAAATATACAAAAATATACAAGATGTTCCATTTATAATAAGCAAATAGGTGGCGACTACCGCTATAACCCGAAGTACTACAATAATGGCATTATTTTATTTAAACTCTAAATAAAACCTCCAAAACCACCCGGTCAAAAATTTTCAAAATTCAAATCGAAGTAGTCTCCGAAATATTCTAATGGATCGTCACCGCATGACAGCCTGTATAATGAATTGCAAAGTGCGATTTTTAATTGTTTACTAAAGGAAGAAATGTTTGAGAGCGAAATCAGCAACTTTGCTATAAAAACGTGGAATACTTCTTTTAATAATGCGATGATACGTTTTATAAATATCGAATAATAATTATTTGTATCTGCATTTTTTTCTATATTATATGTATACAATAAATAAATTACATTATTACATAAAAATTTCAAGATTTTAAACATTATTACCAAGTGGTTATTAAAATTAATACCTATTAACAATAGAATATCTACCATAGATATTATTTACATGAATATACAACAATGAAATGTGTGAAATTTTAAGCAGTCGTAACAGGCTTTAAGCCTATTACGACTGCGACGATTATTACGACCACGATTATTAAGATAAGGCTTTATAATATTTAAATGAAATACTGATAATTGAATTCCTCTTATTTTGCTATATCCATTTAAAAAAAAAATCATCAAAATCGGAGCTGCAGAAGCCGAGATATTGAACGCCGAAGAGGGCACGCTCTTTTTGAATTCACAATTTCAATTTCTATCATTCATCTTCTCCCCCCCCCGGTTTTGCGGCTCAAATGGTCGGTTTGGCGATATTCATTGAATTTTCATATAAAAAGCACACGTGCGATAATATTTATAACAGCATATACGAAAAGTTCTTAAAAAAAACCTACCAAATTCAATTTTTGTTGTTGTTACATTATGCATAGTTTTGCAGCTAACGCTTGTTGACTTTGACACTTGATATTTCGGAACTTATCTGACCGATTTGAACGTTCTTTTTTTCAAGTTAAGCGTCTTTCCGAGAACTGTTTTTTAGTACTTTGGTATATTTTCCAACCCGCAAAACCGCTTCACGAAAGTATTTGTTTACAGAGTCAAAATTTTTCGAATTTTTAAAATCGCTCCAAAAATTATTAAAAAAAATAAAATTAATATTATAACGATTCTATGTGATAGTTAAAAAATCCAAGTATGTGTACAAAAATCAGCGCCAACTAAAATGCCTAACTTTAACCCCAGCACTGACGCAAAAAAATAACGACATTTCGCGCTGAAATTTAGTAACAAATTGTCTCATACCAAAACTATCAGACCGATTTCGATCGGGTTTTGGGATTTTGTTTTGTAGTAAAAGTCGTTAAAGTACTTACATCTACATTTATAGTAGAATTGGACAATTTCTTACCTACCAGTTGAACGCTTCAAAATTACCTCGATTTTCATCACTTTCTTACGCGGTTTTGGCTATCTAGCAACAAAAATATGAAATGTGCAGGTATCAAATATTCTGTCTTATAGCAAATTTCAGCATAATTATAGCATAACAAACAATTTCAACAGTAATAGTTTTTTCTGTAAACTGCATATTTAAGAAGTTATATTGGAAAATGTTAGAAAAAACACGTCATTTTTTAGTATTTTTGCAGTTTTTATTTTTTTCTGCAAATAGCACAACTTTTTTTCTTGGCGCAATCTTATATTTTCATTGTTTATATTATTTTCGACCGATTTTTACTAATATCTAAACTACGTCAAGCAACAGCCATGCCAATGTGTAATTCTCCTGGACTAACAGTGTTGCATAAACTAGAGGTATAACATGATGATATTAAATTTTGTATAGCGGGTTTTAAGAAGCCAAGAAAAATGTTTGATTTTCCAATCTTGTATATTATGTATTATTTAACATTTGTGTAGAATGTTTTTCTCAGAGCTACAGTGATATAAGATTTGCGAAATTTATCTCTAAGGGTAAGAAAAATATTGCTAAAACATGCAATTAAGGCAATGTGGTTATGTACAGGATGTTCCATTAAAAAAGGCTTGTTTGTCACGTTTTCTAACAGCATCTACAAAATCATATCAACATAAAATACTTCTAACTAATAACTTTCAGCGGCATTTTTTCCTAAACTTAAGAAAGTTAAGGTGAAGTGACTTTAATAATCAATAATTTTAAAGCATTGTGAAGTATTGAATAAAAATCAGTTTTTCTAAAAAAATACTGCATTTACATTTTACATTTTTACATTTTTATTGATTCGTGTTATTACACAAAGTGTTTACACACGTCAGAAAAGAAACATTGATATTTTCAAATTACAACACAGTTACAAATACAGATACATACATAATCCTAAAATTAGTAAAAATATAAATACAGATTAAAATTGACAATGATTGTAACAGAATAAATAAAATCATATAAAACAATATTAAAAACAAATACAATAGCTCGGAACTCACAAATGATTAAAGTTACTGTCAAAAAACTGCTCAATATCATAAAATGCATTTCTCAATAGAAATTTTTTTATTCTATTTTTAAATTGATTAGAATTGAGATTCATTTAAGGATATGAAACAAGGATAACACTTTGTAAAAAATATTTGCGACATTTTTTTTATTTTAGTTAATAGCATATCATCTAGTAATAGTGGCTCAGAATGTTAATCATGACAATTGACAAGTTACAAATTGCAACAATGCCATAGCTTTCATCAGAAGGAGTATACTCTTTCATTCGTGAATGTTTTGATAAAAAGTTGTAACCTTATTACTCTCTTTATTTTATTTTCAGTTACAAATAATTTTGCTAACGGTTGCTCCAATGTCGGAGGCTGGTCGTGGGTTCATTGAGATTTGCTTTTTGTTATAATTTGTTGAGAGTATAGTAGGCATGAGCGCCAGTCAAATAAAATTGACAAGGATTGGGGGATTACGAAAGAACACAAATAACACAATGCAATATAAATATATATTATAAATTATTTAAGCCAAATGTAAAAAGTATAAATTTAATATTAATATAAATTAATTTAGCAATAATTTGATTAATGATAAATTGAGTAAAGTAGAATTTAGTTTTGAACAAATTACATAAAATAATTAAATTAGATTAGCAAAAAATGATATGATTGTTCGAGAAACAGCTGTTTTTCAAGTAAAGCTTATAAAATAATACATGAGTTGCAATTGAATAATAAGTAATAATAAATTATAATATAAAAAATATATGCTGCATACGTGCTTTTTAACAAGATGGCGGCGTTTCAAATTTCAGGGGTTGATATTAATATGTAACAGATCATCTACTGGCACCATGGAACTTTAAATAGGCAGGTACTTCTTGGGTGTAAGGTGACCCCTTTCCTTAGTAAGGTTTGGGTTTTTTTTGCTATTGTTCAGCCAAACCAATCCACTATGCAATAGTAAGCAGCACAAATCCCAGACTTCCAAGTTGGAGTTTTAACAATATAGTTTTTCCAAAAATTTTCGTTGTTTGTGGATTAAACAGGAAAAATCATAACACGAAGAAAAAGGAATTTAAAAAGGCCTAAAATAAATGCATTCTGTAGTACCTGGTATAAAAGAACTGATGGTAATACATAAGAAATTAATAGAGTTGAAATTATTCTAGTAGATTAACATTAGTATTAAATATCCTTTTTATTTAAGCTTCTTTACAATAAAATATAAATTAATCAAAACGATATACAAAAATCTTAAATATTTGTTAATTTAAATGGGTTTAGTTACCTTAGTTGTTATTTGGCCTTCTTATTGTAAAAGATATTATTTTACATTAATTATTATTTGTCTTTCATATTCTACTAGGTAGCTTAGATCTTCTGTCCTCGCGATTTCGCCAAAAATCTTTATCTCTAGGTACTTAGTTTTCACTATTGTGTATCAGTGTATACCATCCGTCTCTGCAGTACAATTTGCTTTTAATCTCCTATACCAGATGTCATCTCATGTTTTAAATGCATTCATTTTATTCGACATGAGCTGTCCAAAGGTTTGCATTTACAATGCCCTAATGTTTATTATTATTAGTAAACTGGATCCTAACCTAGTCATTAAATTTTAATAAATATTTTATGTTTATGGAGCTATTTATAATAAGTAGGTACTAAACTTTCCACAGGACGAGGTAGTTTATTTAGTTATATTTTTATGTACAGCGAAATTTTGTTTAGCGGAATTACATTTAATATAACTGTCCTTACGATGAATACCCAGACAATTTAATTCCCATTTTGAAAAGAGTATTTTGATGAAACACTGCAAAACCCTTCGCAGAAACTACACACTAATTGAAAATAAATTGCTGGGACGATGAAAGTTCGCGAACAGGGGAATGGGACAATTACCTTCTCTCAAACAGTCCCCTATATGAAACATGAAACTGAAATCAAGTTCCACAGCAATCACAAGAATAATTCAGCCCGTCAGATCCTGAAAACCTATTAGTTACGTTTTCGTGATGTTCACACAATATAATACGGGTATTGCTCTGTTTATTGGATACTATTTTTCATAAATCCTTATAAAACAAAGCGCTGTGCGGCAAATATCAATAAGCGTGACGTAAATCCATTATTACTGGTTATCGCGTGTTTTATCAGTGTCTCATGGTTTATGTATGGATCTGTCACTGTTTTATAAATTATCATAATAGGCGCGAAGAAGCACATATGCTTCGGTCGGGCCAAATTGTACGTGAAAAATACGTCGACGAGCGAAAGGAATGAGGATTTCGTTCTAAAGAAAAAGAGAGTTTCAAAGTTTCCACATTTATCATCTTATTTCTACAGGGTCGTTCGTAAATGAACCGACTCAAAATCTTAAGGCAAGTTACTGTCATAACATGAGGATTTCGAATTTTTACCCACGTTTCCGAAATAATTCAATAAACCTTTAAAAAGCATTTACGACGCACATCAAAAGACGCAGGGTGTGAAAACAAACACATGCTTCGAAACACAACAAGATGGGCGTTTTTCAAAGAGACCAATTCTTCAATTTTGACGCGGACACCACTATAGGATTCTTGCGGAGCCAGCCTGGTATGTGTTCGGACGTCCACCCTAGTACCATGCAGTTTAATAGTCAGGATTGGAATCTGGCCACACGCTCCAAATTTTTGCTTTTACATTTATACTGGGTGTTTATGAAATAAATGCGTTCCCTGAAAAGGGTGACAGAGAGCACGGAAATGAGCAACTTTTATTAAGCAACTGATGGTCTAGAACATACGTTTTAAATTTAAAAAAAATCACATAAAGGTTTAAAGCCGTCCCTGGTGCTGAAGCTAGCTGTACCTTTGATATCGAAGTTGCCGTAAGTTTGTCTATGGGGAACTTGACGATTTGGATATCTCTCATTATACGCTCTTGTTGCCGCAGAACAGTTTTTGCGACATTCAAAATACACTTGTAGCATGACCACATATTCATCATGTTGTTAATTTACACCCAAAAAGTATTTAGTTGATAACAGTGACAACTTACAGAAGAGTTAATTATGACAACTGGCATGACAGCAGCACACTTAGTTTTTCTTTGATTGATTGCAATCATATACGGTGTGAGGTGAATGGTAATATATTTTATTTTTTTATTAATAAACGAAAAGTTTCAAAGGAAAATTGCTAGAGAGGTAAAATTTTCTAAAAGAACCAGTTTATCTAATGCGTATTTTTGGATATCGAGTTTTTACGAAATATAAAAGTTATGGCAAAAAATGGCTTGAGGGGTGGTTATTTCAATCCTTTTCGAGGGGTTAAAATTATCGAAAAATAGTTGAATACTCGCATCTGCATTAATAAACAACCTGTAAAAAATTTATTATTTGTACCTCGTTCGGTTTTCAAATTACAGCCAATTTTCATATTTTTTTGGAAACTTTGATGGTCCATATCTCTTCAGGGGTGAACATTTTACTAAGGCGATTTTTTGCAGATCGTGTTCTTTTGAAATGTAGATTCACTGGTATCATTTATGCTACACCATTCAAAAACACCCTGTATAATATATAATATATAAAAATTATAAAGCCTATTTTGATCCGAAAAACTGTCATTGGTTTTTTTACCATAACTCGGTTAATTTTGAAGCTATAATATCCTACAAAAAAGCATTTTAAAGATAATTTCAAGAGCTGTAAGATCGTTTGCATATAAAACCTTTTAAGTGCTTCGTTTTTTAAAGAGAAAGGATCGAAGGGCTCGAGACAGGTCGTTTTTTCATTAAAATACCTCAAGCGGCGATAACTCCTTTATTTTTTATGCTATAGGGATAAAAAGAGCAAAATATTTGTTGAAAAAAAACTACATTTTTGTTGCCTACGTATTTACGTATCTTTCATAGTTTCAGAGTTATTATATAAATAATGCAATTTTTTTAATAATGAAAAATACGTTTTCAACTTTTACCGTACACTATTAAAAAAATACGCATTCTAAACCGGTATAACTTCAGGATCGTATGGAAAACACTAAAACAAAACTAATTGTAAAGGGTCTACGATTAATTTTAATTCTGATAGAAATGGTACAGCGTTTACTGCTCATTCTTCCTTAAAAAATATGAGCAACCCATCTGTTTTTGACGATAACTCCTTCAATTTTGCTATAATTAACTTTTATAAGTTACACATATAACTTTTATATTTTGCTCATTTTGAAGGTCTTTTTAAGTACTACAAAAAACTCCTGGACCGTTATATACGTAAAATTAATCCCTTTTCCGTTATTTGACGTTGAATACATCGATTTGTGTATTCCCCCCAAAACAAGTCCCCTTCCACTAACCATATTTCGCTTTGTATAGGACGTACAACACTTTTGAAAAAAACGATTTTCTTTGTTTATTTATAAGCTACATTTTTGTTCATTACACTTTTTTTAATAAAATTTGTAATTTTTGAGTTATTTTTTAAAATAAAATGCGTAGTTTTTGAATAATTCGCGAAAAAATACTTTGAAAAAATGTTTTTTTTTTCATTCAAAATTCCAAGTTTTCAATCGTGAATAACTAAAAAACTATTTATTACTCGAAAAAATTCTTCGTATATCTTTTTTGCTCAAAATTTGTTTCTCTATTGATTTCCAGAGTTATTTTTGAAAACAAAATTTCCACCCTCGAGAAGGGGCGTCAACCCCCAACAGGGTGGTAGCGACAATCAGCGCTATGTCACTAATGTGCATTGACCTTTTCTCTAACTATCTGCCAAATTTCAAGTCGATCGGTTCAGTTTCAAAGAATTCGGAGGTGAAACACTTCAATGACTGTACTATACAGGGTGGTCCTTAAGTAATTGTACATAAAAGTATGGTAGATTTGTGACTTGAAAATATTACAATTTGAGCCAACTTGCCTTAATAAAATATTGATAATAAAAAAGATACAGGGTGTTATAAGTGAAATTTCAAAATTTATTTTTCGCCATAACTTGAGCGTTTTTGGACATTTATACAAAAAAAAAATTTAACTGGGGGTTTCTTAGTATGAGAAATCATAATTTGGTATCTAATTTAATGTATCTTTTAGAGGGCGCCACATAAGCCACATGTGTGGCATAAATGTACGCTAAACTTTTTTACCCAAGGTAGCTCTTTTGGAAAAAGAATATTAAAGGCACGGCATTGTAAGAACAAAAATAAACTTAACGGTTTTAGAGATAATCGAATTTTAAAAATCGGCTGCATAATTCTTCTTTAATGCATTACGAGAAATATTAACGTAGAAGTCGTATACGCTTATCATGTTTTACATGCGTTCCACAAAAGATGGCCTCATATTAAATAACATGATTGGTCCAAAAGAAACTGCAGTTGCATTTATTTCTTCCCAAAGTTGGTTGCGAGTGTTTATGGGACTTTTATAAAGAAGTTGTTTCATTGCGCCCCATACGCCAAAATCGAGAGGATTAAAGTCTAGGCTACGTGTTAGCCAAGGGAAATGACTACCACGACCAATTCAGCGTTCAGGAAAGTTGGTATTTAAATATGTTCTGACTCCTCTCATATAATGAGGAGGTGTACCATTTTGTATAATCCACATATTTTACCTGAAATTTAGTGGCAATTCTTCCAAAAGATCAATGCAGTCATTTTGTAAAAAATGTAAGTAGTTCTCACCATTCAAAGTATGGGGAAATCGTATGGCCCTAAAAAATGATCACCAATGCTCCGATACCATATATTTTGAATTCGTGTTTAAAATATCTTTCTCTTTTAAAATGAGGATCTTCAATTTCCCAGATATGCTTATTTCTTAAATTAAAAATACCACGGCGGCTAGATGTTGCCTCGTCCGCAAATAATATTCTATTAATAAAGGTAGGTGGGGTCAAAATTTTGCCTATTTCGGATATCATTTGCAAATTGGTATCTTAATGGTAGATCTGATGGCAATGAACCACTTTCGCCTAAATTTTTTAAGATTTCAACCACCTTTTCTTAGTTTCACATTCAAATGACCTTGAACCTAAGGTGACCTGTGTACCTAGGTAGAATCTGGTGTTTTTTTCAAACAAAATATTGCCTGTGTTATTAAGAGTAAAAAACAAAAATGGCTGTCAACAATAATTCATATTAGATCTCGTTCATTATCTGACCAGTAATTTGAAATATTTCAAATTCAGTCATGCATTGGCGCTATTGCACATCCCTTCAGTTCTAAATTTACAACGATATAATTTAAAATAACTAGATTTTATCGTTACGCGTACCCGCTAATTACTCTTTCAATTTCCAACACAAAATGTAACGTCATGTCGCCGGATTATCGAATTGCGAAGTCAAAATATCTGAATTTGACAGGTAATTAATGCCTTTATGGTGGACGTGTAACTTAATTTAAAATTCGATGGAGTATTTTTGCGCGCTACGCTGCGTCAATTATTCGATTCGATTTTGTTTTACTAGTGGTTCTATTATGTCGTGCTAGAAATAATTTTCCGCTTATTATTGTGATAGCCCCGAGAGCTCTCCATATTATTCAATAATCGCCCAGCGTATTTGGCACTGCACATTTGGATTTCAAACAACTTTATTCTTAGTCCAGTTGGTTCGGCCTGTGGCAAACCTTGATAACCCGAAAATAATTACACAGGCCTACTTTAAATGATGAGTACAATAACAGGCTAATTTGCTGACAAAGTATTTTATCAGGAAAAAAGTTATTAACAATTTAATCGTGAAAAATTTTTTTTACTAGTTTTCTTTAAATAACTCAGCGGGATGACTTTGTACGAAAAAATGCTTAGGACATGATTTTGTTCGTAATAAAAATAGCTACAAAATAGCGGTGGTCCGATTACGAAATTTGCAATAACAAAGTCGTGAGATTGAAAAAACGGTATAAAACTTCAATTTTTTAAAGTTGCTGTAAAAATGTCAATTATAAACAAAAAGTGATAAAACTTTCAAAAACTATAGTTCAATATACAGGGTGTAGCATAAATGATACCAGTGAAACTTAATTTCAAAAGAACACGATCTGCAAAAAATCGCCTTAGTAAAATGTTCACCCCTGAAGAGATATGGGCCATCAAAGTTTCCAAAAAAATTATGAAAATTGGTTGTAATTTGAAAACCGAACCAGGTACAAATAACAAATTTTTTACAGGTTGTTTACTAATAGAGATGCGAGTTTTCAACTATTTTTCGAAAATTTTAACCACTCGAAAGGGGTTGAAATAACCACCCCTCAAGATATTTTTTGCCATAACTTTTATATTTCGTAAAAACTCGATATCCAAAAATACGCATTAGATAAACTGGTTCTTTTAGAAACTTTTACCTCTCTAGCAATTTTCCTTTAAAACTTTTCGTTTATTAATAAAAAAATAAAATGTATTACCATTCACCTCACACCCTATATGATTGCAATCAATCAAAGAAAAACTAAGTGTGCTGCTGTCATGCCAGTTGTCACAATTAACTCTTCTATAAGTTGTTACTGTTAAATACGCCATTTTGTAGCTATTTGTATTACGAACAAAATCATGTCCTAAGCATTTTTTCGTAAAAAGTCATCCCGTTGTTATTTAAAGAAAACTACTAAAAAAAAAAGCCTGTTATTGTACTCATCATTTAAAGTATTCCTGTGTAGTTATTTCCGAGTTATCAAGGAAATGTCAGCAACAGTAACTTTTCGGCCTCTGCCGACTGGACTATCTGAGTTTTATTTCAGAGATATGTTGCGGTATGTTGTGTATTGGGCGTCCATTTGAAGCCTAATTACTTAATAAACGTTTATGTTTCGTAATTTTAATTATAAAATCCAAAATAGTATAATAATAGTTAATTCTTAATTTCTCAATTAAAGTTATTGAATATACCGAGCTATGCAGAATGATAGAAGCTTAGGTAAATGTTACCAAAGATATTAAAATTTACTTCCATTTGATCATAATTACTTTCCGTTTTCTTAGATTTCCGACCGACGCGATCTGTCAATTCAGAGACGCTCGTGCTTCCCGTGTGTGCTTGCTGTTGTATTTATTTGTGTTCCTACTTTACGTTTCTTCGATATAAAGTACTGGCTCTGTTTTAGGTTTGAAAATTTTCGATTCAGAAAAGGTGGAAATAATTTTACTCTTTTATGGAAATAATCAACAGAAATCTTTAGTAAGCAACACTTGGATAAACATGTTCACAGGAAGTACATTTTGGGGGAATTAGTGGCCAAGTGTGAGCAGACTGCATTTGTAGGTAATAAATACCGACACCCCGAAAGAACTGAAGCAGTAGATGCGGCGGTTCTTGCCCATGTTGCTATACATTCCAGAAAGAGTACGTGGCAACTGGCAGCTGAGTCCAGTTTTGGGCGAAACAAAATTCACAAAATTTTGAAACATAATAAATTTTAAACAAACAAAATTCACCTGCACAGGGACTTTATGAAGATGACATTGACCACCGACTATAATTTCGTAAAATAATGAGTGAAAGACCTATTAACAATCTTGATTTTATTTTTAATATCTGCTTTTCTGTTAATGGCACCGTCATTCGTCATAACTGTCGTTCTCGGTCCGATTCTAACCTAAGGATGTTTTATGAGTGTCATACACAACATTTGTATCTCCGAAATTAGTCGGTCAAATTCAATAAATAAAACACGGTTGTGTAGACAATTCTGCAGCAAGAAATTATGTGAAAATTTTACACTTGTCATTTTAAGCCAATTACATACTGTAATTTCGACAGTTCAAATTTTTCGGAATTTTTTTTTCCTCCTGCCATGCTAGGCAAACAAAATTAATAAGTGGAAATTTTGTTTTGACAGCTATCATATGGTTCAAAAATCAGTACCTATCCAGAATTTTGCTTTGTGATGTTTTTATTTATTTTAAAATAATAAATAGATACAAATAATTATTTACCAAATATTTGTTCTGAGTTATCTTCTATTAACGCTATAGTCCAAGCATTCTGTCACGGATTAATGTTAAATTTGCAGAAATTATTACCCGGACAAAAAAAATACGACTGTATAGAAAATTAAATTTTAAACTGAGTTTCTTATTCTTTAAACTCGATCCAAAATGGCGAACATGGTTAAAAAAAATCGCAAATTTGCAAAAAACAGTTTTTCTAGAATAACTAAAAAAATATAGCACCGATTGAAAAATTTTAAATGGGAAAGTTGTAGGTTTTAAAAGGATCTATCGACTGATTTTTTGAAAGTATCGATTGCTTTGTTGCTTTTCGAGATATATCGAAAAACCGTTAAAAATCTCCTCTTTTCTCTTCTTCTATAACTCGTTTACATTTACGTTCCCATATTTGCTATTTACTGCAAGCATAGCCCGCAGCAAACCAAAAAAGTACATTTTTGAAAAATTTAAAAATATTAATTATTTTTCGATATTGATTTTTTGAAAAAAGGCGCTCTCGAAGATTGGCTAGATCTTCTCAGCGGATAGCCCTACAGTAACGATTTTCGGTTTATTTTGCAAGTTGCAAAAAGTTGCAATTTTTTGGGTATGTTTTTTTCAAACTATTTCAATTTTTATTTTATGAAATTACTTTTAAAGAAAGAAACTGCTGACAATTTTTCACGAATTTAAAAAAAAATGTTTTCTACACAACCTTCTGGAGCCCAGATAATTTTTTTATTAAAAAAAATTGCGGACGTAATTAACATTTTACAGCGATGCGTTTGATGGAGGTTAATATTGAATACTTATATTTTCAAAAAAACAATAGTAGGATATATTTAGATGATTGATTGATTTTTAGTATTAGTAATTGAGTAATGAACTGAAGCGTGCAAGCGCTGAGTGCGTCAGCTGGAGCGGACGGAGAAGTAGGGGGAAGCGGAGCGCGCTCGCTCTGAAAAGTGATGACGTGCAGTCTAAATGACTAGCGCTTGCAAAATCTTTGATATCTCGGCTTCTGGACCACGTACAAAAATTCTTTAGTACTTAATCTGCAGTAGCTAAATACGAATATTATAGTCATTTTCGCCTTAGAAGCAAAATAGTCCCGTAAATGTTTAGTTTTTATATTATTATATTATTATATATTTTTTTACTTTTATTATACTTCTTCACGAAAATATAGACGACGAATAAGAAAATGAATCAAAAGACAATCCGATAAAGAAAAGAAGAATTTCATTCGATAAATAATTTTATCTATATAGGATACTTATTAGTTTATCATTGTAAGAATTTTATAGATATTTTATACATAGTTGTATAATTATTAAATATTTTTATAAATAAATTAAATTCTTTAAACTTATTTTACACCAAAATTAATTAATTATTGAAATGATGAACTAATTGTTAAAAAGTCAGCAACAAGTACAACGTCAATATGATTAGTGAAGCAAAAAAATTAAGGTGTTACACGAAAGATACTGTAATATTATTAATTATTAAAATGACGATAAATGCAAAAAAATGTAAATTAAATAAAAACTAAACATTTACGGGACTATTTTGCTTCTAAGGCGAAAATGACTATAATATTCGTGTTTAGCTACACCAGATTAACTATAAAAGAATTTTTGTACGTGGTCTGAGATATCAAAGATTTTGCAAGCGCGAACCATTTAAACTGCACATCAGTTTTCCGAACGAGGGCGCGCCGCGCCGCTTCCCCCTACTTCTCCGTTCGCTCCAGCTGATGCACTCAGCGCTTGCAGGCTTCAGTTTATTACTCAATTACTAATACTAAAAATCAAGTAAACATATCCTACTATTTTTTTTGAAAATATAAGTATTCAATAAAAACCTCCATCAAGTGCATCGCTGTAAAATGTTAATTGCGTCCTCAAAATTTTTTTTAAATAAAGAAATTATCACGGCTCCAGAAGGTCGTAGAAAAACATTTTTTTTTAAATTCGTAAAAAAATGTCAACAGTCATTTTGTCAAAGTCATTTTCATAAAATAGAAATTGAAATAGTTATTTGAAAAAAACGTACCCAAAAAAAGTGTAACTTTTTCAGTCATTTTTTTATCCTTAAATTTAATAAAATCGTAAAAATTTTTTAACAGCATAATATAACTCTTTACGAAGAAAATAAACCGAAAATCGTTACTGTAGGGCTATCCGCTGAGAAGATCTAGCCAACCCTCGAGAGCGCCTTTTTTTCAAAAAATCGATATATCTCGAAAAATAATTAATATTTTAAAAATTTTCAAAGATGTACTTTTTTGGCTTGCCGTGGGTTATGCTTGCAGTAAATAGCAGATATGGGAACGTAAATGTAAACGAGTTATAGAAGAAGAGAAAAGAGAAGATTTTTAACGGTATTTTCGATATATCTCGAAAAGTAACAAAGCAATCGATACTTACAAAAAATCAGTAGATAGATCTTTTTAAACTTTCTCATTTAAAATTTTTCAATAGGTGCTATATTTTTTAGTTATTTTAAAAAAATCGTTTTTTGTAACTTTGCGATTTTTTTAACCATGTTCGCCATTTTGGATCGAGTTTAAAAAATAAGAAATTCAATTTAAAATTGAATTTTCTATACGGTCATATTTTTTTTGTCCAGGTAATAATTTCTATAGGCATTTCTCTATAATGCTTGGACTACTAAATGTTTTTGAAATTCTGGCTGGAACTCTTCTCTTCGCAACGGAGAGTAACGAGGAGCATAATTATTACCTTTATTTTTCATTTCCATCAGACGTCTGTGTTTCATAAAATTTATGTAATAATTTGATGAAATTTTGTCCTGCTGAACCCTGATTTTACGTAAAAAAGATGGAATATCTTCCTCCAAAATCTTTTGAATAGCTCCGAAAAGGTTTTCTTGATGCGGACTGATTCCAGTTTTTTCAGTAAATATGGCAAATAGGTACTTTAAATTTTTATGAGACATATGAATGTTCCCTATTTTTGTGCATATACTATAATGTTTTAAATTAGTTTTTTTGGTTGTTCACTGCCATGATTTAAATGTAAACAATTAGAAGTAGATAAAATGACTGTCAACGTGACGTATAGCGAAGACGATTTTGACATCACAAGCCTAAACCTACTTGATTGCAGTTATGATTTTTTAAGAATCATTGATATATTGCCATAGACATCGGTTTTCCACAAAAACTTACTTTCCTTCTATTTTAGTAATACTAAGTAGTAATACTAAGTTCTGCAAACATAAATATCTGAATTCAAAAATTAAATGCCTTTTTTATTACTAAAGTCAATGTAATGTGCTGTTTTTTATGTTTAATAAGGATCATTAATAAACTGTCATAGACATCGCATTTCTCAAAATTTACTTTCCTTCTATTTTAGTAATACTAACTGAATATTTGAATTTAAATATTAAATGCCTTTTTTATTACTAAAGTGCAAGGAATGTGTTTTTTATGTTATAAAAAGAATCATTGATAAACTGCCACAGACAAAAACTTACTTTCCTTCTATTTTAGTAATACTAAGTGAATTGTGTTGCAAAGATAAATATTTAAATTCAAAAGTTAAATGCCTTTTTTATTACTAAAGTAAAAGGAATGTGTTTTTTATGTTTTAATAAGAATCTTTGATAAACTGCCATAGACATTGCTTTTCTACAAAAACTTACTTTCCTTCTGTTTTAGTAATACTAAGTGAATTGTATTGGAAAGGTAAATAGTTGAATTCAAAAATTAAATGTCTCTATTATTACTAAAGTGAAAGGAACGTGTTGTTTTTTATGTTTTATTAAGAACCATTTTGTTTTACTAAAGATTCAAAGTTTAGGTATCTCCGTACTTATGAAAATGAAAGTCTTAGGGTATGACAATTAATCTGATACTTTTCAAAAAAAGGTTTGAAGTTGTTTTGCGGTAGAGTTCCACATAACCTAAAATAAAACATGAAAATAATTTTAGCGGTTCAATATTTTTTGCAATTTTGCTTTTTTGTCAAATAATCTAAAAGTACGTAAGTTACCTTAACGACAGATTCTTTGTAATCAGAATTTTTCTTTTTCATGTTAAACGCATAAGCTTCAAAAATTGATGCTAACGCAGTCATCGATATTGTTGAATCTTCAACATTGTAGGATCTTTCCGCACAAAAAAACTAGAAACTGCCTCCATACGCTTTCGACTTCTTCGTATTTTGGGGAGTTAAATTTGCCACTTCTGCTTTTATGTTTTCGGAATTTTCATTTCCAAAACGAGCCATTTTTGAATTTAAAAAAACGCGTGAAATGCGATTAAATTATGTGACGTTTAAGAAGAAAAAAATATGTCATGCACCACAAAACAATGTCTACCTGTCAAGCCAACTTTATTTTGGTGAAATAAGTTTCAAAATGAAACATGTCAAATTTTTAAAATAAATTTTAGTTGTAAAATTTTCTTACCGAATCCTCCACATCTTTGAATTAATCGTCCGAAAGTTTTTCCGCAGTCACACATTTTTCTAGAAAATGCGTTCCTTCGGAAAAATTTCCGGAAATAATTCAAGCACTAGGGAGATTATAAGTGAAAAGATGTCTTTCGGAAAAATAATTTTCCCAAGAGTTATATGCTCTGTTTAGTTTTCCAGAGCCGAGCCCATATTGGATGAATAGAGATACAGGTGCCACTTATAAAATAACAACACAGAGAATTTCTACATTTTTTATTTCAAGGTTTAATTTTCTTTAAATTTGGATTCGTAAAGATCTTGTTATCAAGATAAAAATTTATTTTCTATATCCTATTAGTTTTCTATTAGTTTGCCAATAATATGCTTGGAGCTGTGGTACTTACGCCACTGGCGAAGTTACATATAAGCACAGACAATATAGCGTATCGCTACAGACTGCTACTTAAATGCTGGAAATTGGCAACCCGAAATGGAAGCAGGGTCTCCTTAGCCGGCTTTCAGCTATAAAATTTAGCGTGGTAACTCTTCTACTTGCTAATAGGCAGCAGTTCCAGTGGTGGCTTTGCTGCCAAATAATAACTGCTAAATAAATGTAATGCTTTCAATTATGTAATTAAAGAGATGTGGAACTTATCTTGTGTTTGGAAATCATATTTGCCTTAAATGTTAAATAAAATAAATCAAGTTAGAATTAAAACTATGAATTTACCTAATTAATTATTTATTTTATATCACCTTGGAATGGGAAAATTCAAAAACTCGAAAGTAATGTTTTTAGATTTGTGCGTCGACTTCCAATATGGTACGATATCAAAACCTATGTTTAAAAAAATTGCATTATACAGATTGTGTATCCTTAGATGGGTACTGCCTCTTATTGTTGATTTCTTTAGATAGGTAAATAATTATTTATTGACACAAGTGTTGCATATTATGGATGTCATTGGTAGTGCCCATATTTGTGACACAAGGTGTTCAAAAAAATTAACACAATGTAAAATTGCTGGAACCTCAAGGAGTAGTTGAATACGAAATTTATTTAAAAAAAAAAACAAATCATCAATCAATACAGAGATAAGATAATGCGTTCGCTACTGCTGTTGCAATTTTTAACTAACTAACTTTTTTGTTTTTCGACATACTGACTTCGGACCGTTTCCATTCAACGCAGAACGGACAATCAGAACCAGAGTAGTGGGGAGATTTTTTTAATTATTTTTTCAATTCAACGCACCGTTTCCGAATTATAAGACCTTTTTTACTGTATCACCTCACACACCTCTTCTTTCCGAAATTTATTTTCCACATACGGACTTCGGACCTTTTCCATTCAACGCAGAACTGTCATACAGAACCAGGGGTGTGGGGAGATTTTTTCAATTATTTTTTCGATTTAACGCACCGTTTCCGAGTTATACGGCCTTTTTACTATAACACGACATACCTCTTGTTTCCAGAATTTATTTTCGACATACGGACTTCGGACCTTTTGCATTCAACGCAGAAGGAACATACAGAACCCGGGAGGGAGGGGTTGACATTTTTCAATTATTTTTTCGATTCAACGCACCGTTTCCGAGTTATAAACACTTTTTTATCCTATGACGTCACACACCGTTGGTCCCGATTTTTTTTTTTACATGCGGGTTTTGACGTTTTTCACTCGTTCACCATGGGAGATTTATTTGTTCACCATGGGAGATTTTTTGATACTTAAGAGTCTAAGCAAATACTGTTTTTTTTTTTTTCATATATTGTGACACCCCGCTCTGCGTCACCCACCGAGTGCTCTACTCAGAACCAAGGGGAAATTTGTTTATATTTCCAGCCATTTCCGAGTTACGAGCAAAAACCATTTTTTTTTCTTATACTGTGTGACATCATAGATCGATAACGAAGGCTTAACAAGGCCACGCGCTCTACCCCACGTTCCCTCCCTAGGTGTCCTGAAATTGCTGGGGAGACTCCTGAAGACAGCAGAGAGAGAGAGAGAGAGATAGAAGCTTTCTACGAGGACAGAGTCACTCTATCTCTATCGCACACTATAACTCTATCTCTCTCGCACACAATCAGACAAAAACGACAGAAACGAACCTTCTTTTAAAAATACATGGGATTTATCATTATTAGAATAACCCATTTTAATTTAAAAAATTAAAAAAATTACAATGGGTTATTCTGATGACGAAAAATAAAACATAATTAACTGTATTATTCAAATAACAATAATGTGCAAAAGTTCTTCAGGAATATTGGCAAATTTATTTTGGAGGAAGAATCCCGTCAACGAACACTAAAAAATATTATTAGAAACCTTAGGTGGCCAGAAAACAGCCCCGATCTCATTGTCAGTCCTTTAGACATATTTTTTTTTCCCTGAAAGTTTACAAATATTGAAAGAAAAATACAGGACGAAATGCTTGATAATTTTGAATTTGTTTTTGAAGCAATTAATAGTAAATTGAAACATATTTTCAACTGTATCATCACAATCACTTGCATGTTGATTTGTAAAAATTGTAGGTATATTAATGTTATTTCGTTTTTAGTTATTCTCCTTATGTTGTTGTAAAGGTTAGTTATAAAAAGCGTTGTTTGTTATTTTCATAAGGATGAATTTTAATTTTTTTTAATGATTTTTTTTATTTTAAACATATATATTTTATGCCAGTAAATTTTGATGTCAAATGAAATAAAGGAAAAGTCGTACATTTGTATTTAAAGTTTCTTTCTATCTTTAATTATTAAACCTATAAGTGGATGTCAAAATACAAAAAAAAACCTGTACCTACATTCCGCGACGTACTAATAACCCACCTTGTATATTAAATAAATTTATCGTCATCATCAAATATTAAAAAAATTATATTACAAGCTGTTTAAAATATTATTACGAATTTTGTTTATTTGGAAATATATTTTCTGCAGTATTTCAATACCAAAAAATGAAAATAGTAGGTAGCTAATTAACGAAATTATGATTAAATAACTTAATTGTAACACCACTGCAGAATATCATATGATACATACATAGATATTCGTTGATTCTTTAAAAACATTTTTATCAATACCTACATCATACATTGAAGTAAATACAGTAACGCAAAAAACAGATATTGATAAAAAAGTGTACAAAAGAAATCCGTAAGTACGCCTGGCAACATTACCAAAGTCTTGTTTATATGTTGCTAGGATACGCTTAGGTATGCGGGCCGCTGTATTTGATTCTTCCTAAAATTCTGCTGGTGGTGTACTCTACCGGCAATTTGGAAATTTAAAACTGCTGGCCTATTCCAGGAGCGGTCTGTGGCGACAGCTATTTTGTCTGTGATATAAGTAATTCCACTTTGTTTACCCGAATTCATTGATTAGGAAATATAAACTGAAACTAATTATTACTGAACAAACAATGATTGCACCTCATATAATATGCGACGAACAGGGAAAAGCTTTAAAATAATTTATTCACCTTTCCCAGTCGTAATTCATCATTACTGTAAAAACGGAATTATCGACATGAAAAGCCAGCAACAAAGCAAATTAATTATTAACATACCTCAATCATGCAGATGGTTTTAACAGCGGAATAGTTGATACAAACTGACCCCATTTGGCATGCAACATTGTAGTAGAACATGAAATAGAGCAATATAATTCGGTGGATCTCCGCATTCTGACTTATGACCGTCATTTGGCTGTCTTAATGTTTACTGGATTTAAATTGGGGGGATAGTATCGTGTCGTCGAAATAACGTAGGCACTTTTTTATCTGAATATTTTATTTTATTGGACTCTTCCAGTTTTATCGCTTTAATAAAACTTTTGTGGCACACGCGAAGTTTAAAGGAAAACAAAATTATTTCAGTTATTAATAGCATAACCATAAGTTACAAAAACTAATAGAGTGGTAAAATGTACAGGGTATTCGTAGTATTGGCAACCTTTATAGCCTTTGTGTAGCTTGTTCATTGCCTTTTATTACACAAATCTAGCCTAGAACTGACAATTTTTTAATTCTATTTGAGTAACAGAGTTCAAAATATTATATGCATCTATCGACTTCCTTGCAGACTATTAAAGTTTGCAGGAAAAGTTGTCACAGATGCCAAAATAACAAATTATCGTTAATAGTTATTTATTGTATAAGTGTTTTAAGTAGCATTTTATCCATGCAAGAATGTTTAATATTCTTAAGTGAATAAAAGGCTATTAAAACATGAATGCAATACAACGTTTTATCCATAATCGCATCACAATCATAATATTTGAGGAATCAGAATTATTGGAATTTAAAAATAACGAGCGTTCAAATAAAAACGTGGTCAAGTTGGTTCTGAAAATTTGGACGTACGGCGTAGCGTATAGCAAATGAACTTAAACGTCATCTGTCAAAGCGCTATATCGCCGCTATCAATTTGAATATTTTCGTTTTAAAAAGCGTAAAAAGTGTTTAACATAGAGTCCTACTTTAGAAATGGACGCAAGATTGATGGAATATGGAAGTATTCTATTGAGGAATGTTTCATAGAATTTCAAAATCAATTTCCCGGCGTTGTTGAGTACAAAATTTTTCAAAGTGCAGTTCAGCGTTGTGTTAATGTTTTTCGTGAAACGGGCAGTGTAACAAGAAAAGAAGGAAGCGGCCGACCTAAAAAGCGGACTGAAGAATTAAAAGAAAATGTCCAACAAATAATGGAAAATGCGCCAAGAACTTCTGTACGTGTTTTATCACAAATGGTGGGAGTATCAGTCGGTACCTGCCACACAGTGTTAAAAAAGATTTGCGTTTGTTCTCCTATCGTTTAACTTGTCAGCAAGATCTTCATGAAGTTGATTTTCCGCGACGGGCTGTATTTTGTGAATGGTTTTTAAACAACTACGGTGAACTCCATAATATCACCTTTTTTCTGATGAAGCCTGGTTTCATTTAACTTCAGATAACTTTTTTGTCGAGGGCCCTCTACACGCTCAAAAAATTGGAGTTTGGTGTGCTCTCAATCGAAGGAGGATTTATGGACCTATTTTTTTTAATGGTACTCTTACTGCTCAAAGGTATAGAGAAGAAATTATCGCTCCTTTTGTTAATCAGCTGGAAGAAAACGAAATTACAAACTTTTACTTTCAACAAGAAGGCGCAAGGGCACATACGGCAGGCGAGACGATGAATATGTTGAGGGAAGTTTTCCAAAATCGACTAATAAGTCTCAATGCTGAACATGAATTTCCACCGAGGTCATGTGATATTACGCCGTGTGATTTCTTTTTGTGGCCTTACCTTAAAAACACTATTTTTGAACTGCCTATTCCTGATTCAAACCATCTGCAGGCTCGACTTATAGACAAGATTCATGAAATTAACAATACCCCGAGCATCTTAGAAAATGTCTTTAATTCTTTGAGGAACAGGTGTGAAAAGTGCTTGGAACAAGGAGGGGGACACTTTCCGCAGCTCCTTTAATTGTTTGTTATTGTTATCACGATTATTCTTTAAAATAAAGTTATATAGTCATTAACGTTATTGAAACTGACAGCTGCTATACAGCTCGTTGAGAAATGAGGTTAAGTTGGTCGCTATAAGCTACTCCCTACGTCCAATGTGTCAGAGCCAACTTCGACCACGTTTTTATTTGAACGCTCGTTATATTCGCACTACTTGATATTTCTTACTAGTACTCAATGAAACGTGGTAAGTTTTGGTACGTTGTTCAATTATTTAATAAACAGTTCTATCGGAATTTGGTAAAAATGCAAGAAAGTAATTGTGATCCTGTGGCTGTTTTTGAAGAAGCTCAAAAAGCAATTTTCCATTTATTTCAGGCGAAATCCAGGGAACATTACGAAAAAGTGTTCGCCGAATTTAAACGAATTGAAGGAAAAAGGGAGACAATAAATGAGTCATGCTATCGTATTTTTTTTTTAATTTAAAGAAAAAAATATGCAATTTCATCTATGTGGTCGAATATTCGATGTTGAATGAAGAATTTTTTACTGGGGCTTCCGATAAACAATATTTAATGATTAAGATAATATCTCTTTTAGTCCAGATGGTATCTGTTTCAAAGAGTCCACATTTGTGTGAATCGTATATCCACGGAGATTTTTGGCTTTTTGGCTTTCAAATATCACTAGAAATGAAAATTTTTCTATGCGCATAAAAAAAATGTCATATTTTTCTTCCTATTTAATTATGTATCTTGGCAAGAGTTGATTTTAGACAAAAATGGAAGAGGAAAAAGATGTTTGTAATTAAATTTTACAAAATATGACTAGTTACAAATCGAATGTATCATGATTATTATTGTAAAAATCGAAAAAATCGCCAAAAAATGGGGTTAAAAAACATTAAACAAATGCATTTGGATTTAGTGTACCTCTGCAAAATTTTTTCATGTCTTACTTGAGTAATAGGGTTCAATATGTTGCTTACAACGCTTATAGATCTAGTGAGTTTTTGGCAGTGTCGGGAGTACCGCAGGGCTCTAATCTGGGTCCACTTCTGTTTTTACTCTTTATAAATGATTTGTGTTCTATTGTTGATTGTCACTATTTGATGATCTTAAAGTTTACTCTAAAATTGACACCTCATCTGACTGTATTAACATCCAGAATCAGTTGAATAAAATTGAACATTGGTGTCAGTTTAACAATCTCAGCATGAATGTATCAAAGTGTAAGGTTATGACTTATTCGAGGAAACAAGCTTTTGTGTCATTTTGTTATATGTTTAATTCAACCATTTTACAGCGATGTGAAATCATTAAAGACTTAGGGGTCATTTTCGATAAGAAGCTGACATTTTCAGCTCACTTTGAAAATATACAATTGTCAGCATGTAAAATGCTTGGATTCAGGAACTGTAATACCTTTAATAATGCTAAAGCCCTTAAAACACTGTATTTCTCGTATGTTAGATCTAAGCTGGAATATTGCAGTATAATAGGGTCGCCTATTTACATTGTACACATGTTAAACCTGGAGAGAGTACAAAGAAAATTTTTAAAATTTCTTCATTTTAAAACGTATGGTATTTATCCTGAAAGGGGCTATGATCACCAGCTGCTTAGAAATGAATTTAATATACCCTCTCTTGAACTTTGCAGAATGCAACAAAGTCTGAAAATCCTCTATTTGCTGACATACAATGGAATTGATTCACCAGATTTATTGCAGAAATTATTATATCATTTTACACCTGTTATAACTCGCCAACCCTCTATTTTTCACTTGCCACAAGCTAATTCAGAGTTATTGATTAAATCACCTTTTTATAATATGTTGCATAATTTTAATATGATTTCTGGTACATGTGATATTAATTTTGATGGATTAAATGTCATATTGGATAGATTTGCAGTAGCCGTAAGTGTTTTACATCAGTAGTCAGCGTTGCCAGATTTTTTTTCGGGCAAAGCGGGATTTTGAAACTTTTTGAATAAAAAATCGGGATTCTTTTGTCCAAAATCGGGACGTACTACGGGTTTGTATAATTGATGCCTAAAAAAAAACAAAAAAAGTCTCAGGATATCTGAGAACGAGAAAGTAATTTGAGAGCAGAAAAAGCGGGACTGAGAGTGTCCCGAGCGGCGCGCAAGTCAAAATGTATATTGTTAATAGGTAAAATAATACGCATTGCAATGTAATTACACCAAATAACTCCTCCGTATTTTGTCAAGGTATGTTTAAAGATTACTTTTAAATTTTAGTAACATCAAAATATTGATTTTTTGTTATTGTTTTTGAGTCTTGAAAATGACCGTTTTTGCATTTTTTTCGTACTTTAAATTGTTTATAACTCGGAAACCGTTGATTTTAGGAGCATAGTGCATAGGAACTATTTTGTTTAGAATACCCCAAAATACCTAACGGTACAAAACAAGTTATTTTTGCAATTTGTTTAAAAAATATTAGTTTTTCCACGGTCGGGAGTAGAAATCAGTTTCTATGACATCAAAATTAAAACAGAAGTAGTCGATTATTCCCAAGAGAGTATAATGCTCCCAAGGGAGTTTACATTAAGGAGAACGTTTTTCATGCAAAAAAAAGATAACATTGAAATTATTTATTGACATTTAAATTAAATGTTACATTTGTACAATTTTCAAAATTAATATTAGAAGGAATATTACTTTCACTTACATTTACAGTTTTTGTGATTGCGCTAGTAGTGGTACCTACTAAAACCTGATTAGCAATTTTGGTCTTATTTTCAACGAAGTTCTCGACATAACCCTCAGCGACTGTCGTTGATTTCCAACCAGCATGACGCTTTATTGTCGTGATATCCACACCAGCATCTGCCAGTAATGTCGCTGAAGATCTTCGTAAGCAGTGACCAGTATAACATGCAGCATCAGGTAATTTTAAACACGAAGCTACTACACTCGGAATTTTTCCCATGGTATTCTTGCCAACTGGCTGCGAACTACATTCTCGTGCTTTGTAGTACAAAAAAGGGCGCTTATGCTTGACGTGGGGAGGACGAAGGGACAGGTATTTTCGAAACAATTTAAGCATATTTCCCACATCGGTAACCACAAAGGTTCTTGGAATCTTTGTCTTAGTGTTTGGAATTTTTACAATCAAGGAAGAGCCTACATCCTCAATATCATCTACAGTTAAATTGACTAGTTCATCAGTTCGACAAGCTCCAGCAATCCCCAGAATTAATCCAACCTATAAAAAATCAAAATACTTAATAATTGAAATACCTAACAACAAAAGTAATCTTACCTTAATCATTAAGAATTCTTTGTCATCTGCACTTGATAGAAAACGGTCGATTTCACCCTTTGTCAATATTTTCGATTTTTTCGCTTGATATCCGTCACCGGTTCTTTTCAAAAATGCGATCAGCTTGGGGAATTTGCTTATGTCTATGTTGTCGTAAATTATCAAGCATGACTTAACCATAGAATATTACGCCCATAATGTGGAAGACTTGTAATTCTTTGCATTTTTACTGAAGTATGCCAACAAAACATTCTCGCTGTATACTTGAACATTTTTCTCGGCGCACCACTTTTTGAACCGATTGTAGGCTATATCGTATAAAGATCTTGACTTCGTAGGCAGCAAATTGGTTATTGCAATATTTGCAGCCTCCACAATCTCTTCCGACTCACAATTATTCATTGTGCACTAAACAAACTTTAAACTAAACCAAACTAGCACCTTAATTTGACAATTCTTTTTGTTTCTTTATTTTGTAGTTATGACAATAACTCAACGACTACTAAATAAATGTTCAAATCCGAATACAATAATTCTGGTGTTACTTACTTCATAATGACAAAATATGTGTTTTTAAGTTAATGAGACCGTGGAAAAAATAATATATACCATTCGGGAGAGATGCTATTTTGTCCTCGGTGCATTGTAGCCCTCTGGCTTCAAATTGCACCTCTGCCAAAATAACGCATTTCTCTCCCTTATAGTATAATGTACTATTAAAAAAATTGTGACCAGGTTACCGGCCAGTAACATTTTGATCCTCATTCAGGGACATCTCATGGAGGTGATTATGCAAAAAAATCGAATCCACAAATTTTTTCATACGAAGCGCCGATTTCGCCTTGTCTAAAATGTAAATGTACCTAAATGTTAATGTTAATAAGAAAATAAATTAAATTTGATTTAGTATAGTTTTATTATTTTTTCATTACTCTACTAGTGAAATGAAGTTCCACTAGTGGATGAAGTATTACTTTAAATGGTTCATATGTGTGGATAAAAGTCCGATTCTAAGGTGATCGTGGTTAAATGTATTTAATTGTTATTTATGAACTTTATAAAGAAAATTATTTCCATGAATATTATAGTTTACAGGGTAATTTACAACTTACTCAAAAAAAAATTGGAAATAGACGCGTCATGAAAATATCCAATCAATATCGTAAAATTTTCTTTCGTAAAATCTATAGTTTCCGAGAAAAAAATTATTGAAGTTGTAGTATTTTCAACCTTTATATCGTTGGGCTACTGTAGTCTTTAGCGTGATCCGCGTTGTGAGCTGTGCGCAATGCGCTCTCTCTCCACGAGGCTCCAGTCGATGCCGAATACTGAGATCCGGTTGCGATAGTGTTTACATTAGTTTTTCATGTGTCAAAAACTGGTTTATGTGTATATCAACTCGGAGTTGATGCATATCGTTTTAATTTATGGTAAAGCAAGACAACATTTGAGTTATAGAGAAGCATAGAAACTGGACGAGACGGGCCTAAATGTGTTTACACGCTGGTGGAAAAAATTTTGAACAGTTGTTGTAATGTCAGGTATGTCAAATTATTTTATTAATTAAAACCACAAATTAATTTTATTAGTTATTAACAGCAATAGCGGCAAAAGCAGATTAATTTGCTGATATAAAATACGTGTTATAAAATCAAAGAACGCTTTGATTAATAAAATATCATTAAATTAATTTTTTATTGAAATACATGTCATAGCTTGGAAACAAATGATAATCGCATAACATTTGAGTTTTTTCCTGGAGCTTACTGCGATTCTACCAACTCACCCTGTAGAATGTGTACCGTAAATTTAGTGCGTGTACATACAATTGACATGACTGTAAACAAAAGTTATTCAAATTTTTTCTACAATCTTTCCAAAAGTTACATTCATGTTTTTTTTTTCGAGATCTACTAAAATACATTCCCATCAAAGCCTTCTTAATTGTTTATCAGGTCCAAGTTGCGCAGATAATCTAAGTGGCGATATCGTTTCGGGACTAATATTTTTCGTAGGGGTCTTGGCAAAGTCATTAAGTGACTTTACTGTCTTTTTATAGTACGGTTAATTCCTATTAAACGAGATTTCCTTCCCCAGTTTCAGATAATCTTCGTGGCACGTTATAGAATCTCGGGTTTTATTAAAAGATTTTCGTTTGAAAAATGTGGATGTACGCCATCAAAATTCCATATAATGTTTATCCTAAAAAACTTTTTAGTGTGGCAAAAATAATGAATAAGAATATAAAGCAAAAACTGTATACGTTTAATATAAATATTATTTCAAGGACTTCGTACGAGAAAAACATGTCAAAACAAAGTTTTTTACAGATATGTATAATTTCACAAAATAAAATGTGAGTTTCAAAATTTTATAATTAAAAATACAATTTCTTTTAGTTACGCTTCCTTTTCCTCGCTATTCATCACCACATAACTAGTTATTCCAAAATATTTTAACATACAATAGAGTAGAAGCATTCGCTTCACGTAGCTGAGCCTTTGTAAGCGATATTGTGGGAAAAGGGTAAATGAAAGATCCACCAAACATGCATTTTTTGCTCATATAAAAGCAAAAGTTTCAAACATGCATGAACGTTAACAGAGGCAGCCTTTTGTGGAATCTATTTACGAGGAAAATGCAGTCAAAATGAAATATACATATGTTTCCATAAACAAAACTTCAGTGTTGCATGGAAGCAAGGGTATAAATTATTAAGTTTTGAATCTCAGTACTGTTTTCAAAAAATTATCATGTACAAAAGATATTTTTTCTATACATACATTCTTGTCATTTTAAAGAATTTTAGATTTTCTTTTATAGAATTAAACATGAAAATTGTCTATTAGGATAAATTAACAGGATTACTATTGTCTTTACTCGCTTCTACTAGGAATCAGTTAGAGGAAAATGAGGAGAATTCTCTGGCGGACAGACTGATTACAGAGAAGTCGTTAGCCACAGAAAATAGAAGCCACAAAGAAGCAGAAGAACGTTGTCGTCCAAAAACCATCCAAACGCGATTTTAGACAAATCTTGAGTAGTCATTAATTTAACATTGGGCTCAAAGTTCTGCACTACAGCCAGGACAATTTTAAAAAAGAAAATCATTAGTGTCTTGAAACCACGTGCTCCATATCTCCCCCCAAGAAGTCGCTGACGACATAAGAACCGAGGCACCACTGTCAATCCTCTGAAACCGAATCTGTCTAGAAAAGAAAAGAAGGCCAACTAGTAAAATAACGAAAGTTGAGAGTATACGATTAGTTCAACCAAATTACACTTGGAGAAAAAAAAATTGTTACCTGGACATTTTATAAGTGGAGATGGTAAAAGGGCTTATAATAAACCTAAAAGAAATAAATGCGTGAGCAGGGGTGGCGGAGGGTTGATTTGAGGGGTTAAAAAGTTATGAAAAATTTTATCACAGGGATTTCTGGCGAAAATTTACAACTTTTGTAGAGGTCACTTTTTAAGATATCCTCAAAATTTCCGAGAAAAATGCGAAAAACAGTTTTTTTTCAGATTTTTCGTTTTTTATTTCTCATTTCCGCAAAAATAATTTAATCCTTTCTCTGTGTTAAATAACCTCAAAATTTTTTAGATAAAAAGATCAAAAAATTTCTGAGATATTAATTTTTTCGGCCTGAAACACTTTTTTTTTCAAAGAAAAATTCTACTTCATCGTACAGAGTTCTGCCGGTAATATTTTTTTTCGTTTTGACATACTTTTTGGTGAAATAAAAAAATCTGCAATAACAGTTCAAAAACATGCTCAAAAATGAAAAAAAAGTGACTTGCAACTATGAATTTTTCAGTTATTGTTGATAATTTGTTTAAATTAAAAAACATTCAAAAACTGATTACACCATTCAATTCTACGGAAGAAAATAAAAAAAACTTTGTCTCATTGTTTCACCCAAAACTTTATTTTTGTACAGTATTCCTATAAACATCTAAATCGAATTACAAACGGACAAATGATAAATTATCTCTTGATGATTTGAGATTTCAGCAATACAAAGTATTAACTGCAAAGTCTACTGTTGACGCGAAATTCGAAAACCCAACATTTTACAAAATCGTTAAATTTTTTTTTCTGGCTTTATTTGAAAACGAATTTTAAATAAATTGCATATTTACATTGCCCCTTTTTTCGCTCTATCCAATGACTTCAGCCAGAAAAAATGAAACAATTTTGCAAAATTTCGTTTTTTTCCGGATATCTCCGGAACTACTCGGAATTTTAAAACTTTCTAAACAGCATATTGTTAGGATAAAAAAACACAACTTTTTTCTAATCTGAGCCATTCCGTATCTCTTACCGTTTCCTAGCTCCTAATGCTATGCCATCCTTATCTTGGACACACAGTATATCTATGAATTCATCAATCTTTCAAAAAAAAAATAAGTACACTAATCGATCCCACGGAAAAAAATATTATTTATTTTATTTATTCACTATTCGACTTCACTATGTTTATAGCAATAATGTACAAAAATAGTTTTGGGTCGAACAATGAGACAGTTTTTTTGTATTTTTTCCGTACAATTGAATGGTGTAGTCAGTTTTTGATTTTTTTTTAAATTTAAACAAATTATCAACAATTACTGAAAAATTCATTGCTGCAAGTCATTTTTTACTTTTTTGCATTTTTGAGCATGTTTTTGAACTGTGATTACAATTTATTTTATTTCATCAAAAAGTATATGTTAAAACGAAAAAAATGATTACCGGCAGAACTCTGTACGATGATTTTTTTTAAGTAGAATTTTTCTTTGAAGAAAAGTGTTTCAGGCCGAAAATAATTAATATCTCAGAAACTTCTTGATTTTTTTATTTAAAAAAATTTGAGGTTATTTAAGACAGAGAAAGGTATAGTTTCGTCAATATTAAATTATTTTTGCGGAAATGAGAAATAAAAAACAAAAAATCAGAAAAAAAAACAGTTTTTCGCATTTTTCTTGGAAATTTTGAGGATATCTTAAAAAGTGACCTCTACAAAAGTTGTAAATTTTCGCCAGAAATCCCTGTGATAAAATTTTTCATAACTTTTCAACCCCCCAAATCAACCCTCCGCCGCCGCTGCTCACGCATTTATTTGTTTTTCGTTTATTATAAGCCCCTTTAGCATTTCCACTTATAAAAGTCCAGGTAACAATTTTCTTTTTTCTTTCCCTCTAAATGAGTTATTTTGATCGGTCTATATAGAACAAGTCAATCAAGAATGTTACAAAAGAGTGACGTCTCCCATTCGAGCATATAACACATTCTCAAGGAACTACATAGGCAACCCATTTCAAGATATTTTAGAGATATTTACTGCGTTCTAAAGGACTACAAAATAAACGTACCACTACTTTTCCTCTAGCTCGTAACACCAAATTAAAGATCTCGCACAGAGAATATAACTTATCGCCTCAGACCGCGCTTTAAATGCTGGAAATTTAGCGTGGTAACTCTTCTACACGATAATAGGAGGCAGTTCTAGCGGTGGCTTTGTTGCCAAGTAATAACTGCCATATATATTTAATGCATTTATTTATGTAATTCAATAGTTATATGGAACTTGTCTTTTGTTTGTAAAGGATATTTGTGTTAAATGCTAAATAAAATAAATCAATTTAGAATTAAATCTATAAATTTACCTAATTAATTATTTATTTCAAAATAATTTAAAAATGTAAAACTTCCTTAAGGTGGGCATGTCCCTGGCCGAGAAATAGTCAAATTTCTGGCGTTTTAGGTACTGAAATCTTCCCTAGGTGTCATGAAGACGCTGGGGAAGCCCCAGAGACTCCTGAAGACAGCAGAGAGAGAGAGAGAGAGAGAGACAGAGAAAAGCCCTCTATGTGGACAAAGTGACTCTATCTCTATCACACACTACAACTATATCTCTCTCGCACACAATCAGACAAAAACGTCAGAAATTAACATTCCTTTAAAAATACATGGGATTTATCATTATCAGAATAATAATTTTAAATTAAAAAATTAAAAAAAAAATTAAAATGGTTTATCCTGATGACAAAAAATAAAACATAATTAAACTGTATTATTCAAATAATAATAATGTGCAGGAATATCGGCAAATTTATTTTGGAAGGACGAATCCCATCAACGAACACTGTAAAATATATTATTAGAAACCTTAGGTGGCCAGAAAGCAGTGGCCCGATCTCAGTCTTTTAGACATATATTATAGACCTCAAAATTTACAAGTATTGAAAGAAAAAATACAGGTCGAAATGTTTGATAATTCTGGATTTGTTTTTATAGCAATAAATAGTAAATTAAAGCATATATTCCACATATACACCACATCACAATTACTTGCATGTTGAAAATTTGTAAAAATTTAAGGTATTTTAATGTTATTTCGTTTTTAGGTATTCTCCTTATGTTGTTATAAACGTTAGTTATAAAAATCGTTGTTTATTATTTCAATAAAGATGAATTACATTTTTTTTATTTTTTTACTTTAAACATGCTTTATGCTAGCAAATTTTGATGTCAACAGAAATAAAGGAATCAGCCCTGTACCTACATTCCGCGACGTACTAATAACCCGCCTTGTATATTAAATAAATTTAGCATCAACATCAAATATTAAAAAAATTATATTACAAGCTGTTTAAAATATCATTACGAATTTTGTTTATATAGAAATATATTTTCTGCAGTATTTCAGTACCAAAAAATGAAAATAGTAGCTAATTAACGAACTTATGATTGACCTAACTGTGACATCGCTGCAGAATATCATATGAAACTACATAGATATTCGTTGATTTTTTAAAACATTTTTATCAATACCTACACCATACATTTAAGAAAATACAGTAACGCAAAAAAAAACAGGCATTGGTAAAAAAGTGTACAAAATAAATCCGTAAGTACGCCTGGCAACATTGCCAAAGTGTTGTTTATATGTTACTAGGATACGCGTAGGAATGAGGGCCACTGCATTTGATTCTTCATAAAATTCTGCTGGTGGTGTACTCTAACGGTAATTTAAAACTGCTGGCCTATTCCAGTAGCGGTCTGGGGCGATAGCTGTATTGTCTGTGGATCTAGACAGAACACCATGTCAAAAACGCTTCAGATTTTGACTAGATTTGACGCTGACTGACAAACTGACAAAATCGAAAGTTTCATCTGAAAGAGAACGACAAAGTCAAGAGATCTAAACCGACAACACGTGGCCCGGAAATAGTTCAACCATTGACAATTTTTAAGGAAACCTGCAAATTAACGTATTTTTGACAGACTGAGGTATATACTTTCCATTTAAGTATATTATTATGTAAAATTGAATGTGATTCAAATAGTACTTATTTATTGTAAAGTAGTACCAATTGTGGCTGAAATATTGGGAGGATATAAATCAATAAACACTCCCCCGACCTTATTTCGTTTTAGTAGCTCGCAAAATACATTGTTAATAATTCAGTAAAAACTAATTTCAACTGTGTGTAAAGCTAAAGCCATCCAAACATTTTGAAGAAGGCTTTACATATTTTATAATCAAAACATGCCCACTTTGCCTTCAACGGTAAACACACAAACACGAGCGCAAAGATACAAAATTTGTATACCGACCGAGTTCGATTTAGCAAAACAGATCCATCAAAAACTTCAAAATGGGGATTATGTAAATCGCCCGAATTTATGTAAGCAGTAAGCGAATGAAGTCCAGATGGATTTAATCCAATTCGAACAAATCTCCAATTCATTTGAATCGAGCTGTTCGCTAAAATGTAAAAGCTGTAACGAACTTTACATTTCAATAATATTCCGTACATCCAATCTACTTTCTTTCGTCGGGTGTATGGAAAGAAAATACTGCAAAAAATTCATTGCAATTCTATCAGTAGATTACATTTATTAACTCTAAAAGTTCAACGCTTTAAAAACTACCGCTGATTTTATTTCGTGTGTAAATTATTGCAATTTTAATTAATGATAAAGAAAACTTTTCACCTGACTTGTTTTGAAAGAAGCATCGAAACAAATCAATTTTGGTTATGACCGAATTATAAAATGTATCCCAAAATTCACATAAGAAGTAATTTTGATAGAAAACACAGGTTTGTAATAAAAAATTGTAATTTTTTGTTGATTCACGTTATATGAATTCGGCTGAATTTCGTTTACACAGCGCTCAATTTCGGAGATATTGAATAAAAATAATCATTATTATTATTATTATTTTTTGTAGTAGAATCTGCTGGTACATTATTGCGCACAGATTTTGAGAAATACAGGGTGTGGCGTGTATAATCTATAAAAATTACAAACTACAGCTTCCTGATGGTATTTGTAATAGAAAAGTCATATACAAAAAAGTTGTATCTTCCGGTTTTTTTTGTAAATTAAAGTTCATTTATTCAACGAAAATGAAGGCCGATTAAAAACTTTTTAAATGTTTTTATGCGACCCGAAATGAACCTTTACAATTTAAGTCGGTATAATCTAATACTAAAAGAAGGTTAGGTAACATTCTCAAAAAATTTGTGGAGTCAACTGGTATTTGTATTTGTATTGAATTCATTATTCACTTCAATATTAAATAGTGTTTAAAAGTGAAAGATTCCAGACAAAAGTTTTTATTTTCTGCCGAGAAAACAATGCATTTACTATTTCCGAACGTGTCCTATTTCCTATTTCCATGTGCAAATACAATCCTACACGGCTTCGGTTCAGCGGCTGCGAGATACGGGAAGTGTTATTCCTCGAGGAGAAGGACGTGGCCAGCAAGTGAACCTTAACGTTAAGATGCAGTATTGGAAAATCTTGACGAAGACCCCGCAATTAGTACTCGACGACTCGCACAGCAAGTAGGAACCTCATCTTGTACCGTACATCGCATCTTAAGACGACAGTTGTTGCACCCCTATCAACTGCAACCAGTTCAACAGATTTTACCCCCGGATTGTGATCAACGAATGCGTTTTTGCAGATGGTTTTTCGGCAATGTGCCAATCAAGAAGACTTTCCTGCTTATGTTTGTGTAACAGATGATTTACCCGTGATGAAGTGAATTTCCATAATATGCACATATGGGCCGATGAAAATCCTCACGCGATAAGGGAAACATTTTCAACTTCGGTTCTCGGTAAACGTTTGGGTTGGCCTAATAGGCGATGTACTTGTGGGTCCCTATTTCTTTGAAGGACGACTAAATGGACCAACATATGCTGACTTTTTGGAGAACCGGTTGCCTGAATTATTGGACGATGTGGAATTGAATAAGTTCGGGCACGCATGTTTTATCTTCAAGATGGGGCTTCTCCACACTGTACTCGAGGGCGGCCATTTTTTGGAGGGCGGCCAAATACAGCTCATAGTAATATACGTGTTAAGAGGGGCATGAAAAGATATATCGAAAATAGACCTTTACCAAAATCTGTTCATTTCAAAAACCGTATAGTTTATTAATAGCATTTAGTAATACGTATGTAGATAGAATATTGGGCTAGGACTTGACATATTTTTTATTGCAAAACACCTTGTATTATTAAAGTTATAAACAATTGAAGTTCAATAACAAATGAATAATTCATGTCACAGATCGTGACTAAAATTTGTCATTTCCTACATATAGTCTTCAGTAAATGGTTTCCTGAAAATTGGATTTAAATGCGTACTAATAATGACAATGAACAGATTTTTGTAAAATTATTATTTGTCAGCCATGTCAGCCATGTTTATCAGCCGCGATGTGCACCCAAGCGTATATACATATGTATACAGAGCAGTTTGGACATTCTGTCACAGATGGCAGTACCGATGCCGCTTTGCAGAAACCTGTTTTGTTTTCGCAGTAATTGATGGTAGCATTGCCTAAGGGCGTGTTCGCATGAAACGGTCGGCGTTGTCGGACGATATCTGGATCCCTTTTTTAATACACACACTAGAAAGAGCCACAGGTATCACCCGATAATGCCGAGTGTTTGATGTGAATATACCTTAATACCTCAATCAAGGATGATGGTTTTGGCGGTTTACACTTTGGTAATATATAGGGTGTTTTATAATATGTGCAACAAACTATAAGGGTGATTAGGGTCCTCTGAAAAAAATTTCTCTAAACAAATGTCCAAAACTCATTCATTTTCGAGGTTGTTAAAAATTTAAATAAAACTATTGGTTAAATTAAGACAAACTACATTTGGTACACAATATCTCCTTGTGGATCGGCACATCTCATACCTATATTGAATCAGTCCACTCCATTTTTTTTGTGTGGATCATAATTATGAAATCGAAAGTTTCATAACTACATTGTTGCAATTATTTTAACAATCTTGTAAACTTTTTATGCAGTTTATGAAACGTAAGAAAAATTATTTTCTGGTGCAAGAAGCGCTTTTTCTAGAAAATATAACACTTCATTGAAAAAAAAATTGTTTTTAATATTATTATATTTGTCTAATACATATATGTATCTAAAAAAAAACAAATTTATATTTCTTTGAAACTAGGAAAATATTTTTTTTGTACCTATTCTTCAATGGCAGCTGAAGATTGAAATTATTCAAATAATCAACAAATGTTTAATATAATTTTTGTTTACAGTTATTTCTTACAATAGATATACATACAGGGTGTTCCCAGCTTCGGGAGTGTGTAGATGAGGTCAAAATAATATCAGAACTAGATATAACTTTTTTAATTAAATAATAATATAATAATAAAATAATAATAATTAAGTAATTTCACATTAGCCCCCCCCTCCCCCACCCCAAAATGCCAGACGGATAATAGGCCAAAATTTTCACATGGATAACGATCACTATCTGCAAATATTAAAAATATGTTTCAAAAACGATTTACTAACAAAAATATACTCCTGTTTGGATTCGGTAAAATCAACGGTTTAGGAGAAATTTATTTTTTAAAGCAGTGCATACTGACGGCGTGTCTACCATTTTCATAAGAACAATCATTATAGCTAACAAAACTACCGATATATAATTACTGCTGAATAAGAGTACATTAACATAGGAATAAAAAATGGTCAAAATAATTATTTCATTACATTTTAAATGTCAATCAGTATTAAAAAAAAATCCAATTTAATTTTTCACTATAGTCTGTTTGGAAATGAAAGAGAGTAATAAAACCCCGAGATAACAACCGGCCATGGGCGTGGTAATATTTCGTTTCAGGTAATTATCGGGTAACACTAATGCTAACAGGTAATGGGTGTACATTAGTATATTTTACTGGATACATCATAGG